>NW_013547121.1:7500-15193 GCF_000499425.1 Eimeria acervulina
CTGTTGCTGCTGCTGCTCGTGCTGCTGCTTGTGCTGCTCCTTCCGCTGCTGCTGCTAATAATACTTTACTTGGCTGTCTTTTAGGGCTGTGTGTGTGTATTTGTTTGATTAGGGGGCCTGATTGTAAATAAGGAGACAGCAGCAAGTGTCTCTAATCTCTTTTCTTCTGTGCTGTCTGAAGAAGCAGCAGCAACTCTAGAGGTATCTGTCTCTAATGCTACGCTGCCTTCGGGTGCTGCTGCTCCTCTTTGGCTTGCTGAAGGCCTTAAGCTTATCCGTCTACACCCCACAGTCCCTGGGTTTAGTGTTTTGTTTGCGGGGCTGCATGCACAGCAATTGCTGCAGCAGCTAGAGGTGCGCCAGGTGACTGTACACCTCGACGAAGCAGATACAACCAGCAGCAGCAGCAGCAGCAGCAGCAGCAGCAGCAACAGCCTGCGGGTCTCTGCAAAGGCCAGAGTTGTTGCGCTGTCTCCTATGGGGGAGACAGTCCCTATAAATGTTAAAGGGGCTTTATATGATTTGCTGCTGTACACGGAAGACGGTTTGTTGCTGGGGCGAGTGAAATCAACAGCAGAGACTGCAGCAGCAGCAGCAGCAACAGCAGCAGCAACCACAAGAATGGAGACAACAGAAACCCCACAAGGAGACAGAACCTACTTTATAGTAGAAATGCATGCAGAGGCAAACATTGAATTTGAGGAGAGAGGGAGACCCCTGAGCCACTGGCTTCGCAGCTTATTAGAAGGAGACACTTCAGCAGCAGAAGGAGCAGCAGCAGCAGCACCAGCAGCAGCAGCAGCAGCAGCACCAACAGCAGCATGGATGAATGCTTCAGGGAAAGCAGCAGCCTTGCTGCAGTTCGGAGACTTAGAAGAAGTCCTTGTCGAGGGTTTACAGGTCGGTGGGCCTGTCTCCTTTGGGGTGCCCCCAGCAGCAGCAGCACCAGGAGCAGCAGCACGCCTTGATCCTCAGCTGCTTCATCTGAATATACTGGGTGCAGCAGCAGAAGGAGGTTTGCTGCTTGAGGGCAGCGCTTCATTCTTGTCTCCTGTCCCCGTTAGTATGGTGCTGCCTCGTTTGAGTCTCCGAGTCTTCTTCGGGATGTCTCTAATTGCACAATTAGAGACAGAGACAGCAGAGCTCATGCCTCACCCTACAAGGACAGCTGTCTCCTTTACTGGTCGCCTGCTGCAGCAGCAAACAGAACAAGGTGTAAGCGACTTCAGCCGCCTAGCCACTGCTGCAGCAAAGGGACTTGTCTTGGGTACTGCAGCAGCAACAGCAGCAGCACCAGATGCTAACACCAGCAGCAGCAGCAGCACCAGCAGCAGCAGCAGCAGCAGCACGACTGGGGAGGCTGCTCATGTGCTTGTGGAGGCCTCGTTTGCTGCTGCTGGAGGGGCCCCAGAGTGGCTGCAGCAAGCGTTTGAAGGTCTCCGCATTGCAGCACCGCTGCAGGGTCAGCAGCTGCTGTCTCCTACTCTTATCCGCAGGGTTGAGCTGAGAGACACTGAAATAGACATGCGGGAGACAGGCGTCTCCTCTGATTATGTTGCTGTCTCTTCAACTGTCTCTTTGGTGCTAGAACCCTTCTTAGGAAAGGGCAGCAGCATCAGTCTCCTTGGCTTATCTTTAAAAGGAGACATTAGAGACACTAACAGCGGGGATATAATAGCAGAAGCTTTTACCCCAGCAGCAGCAGCAGCAGCAGAAGAAGGAGCAGCAGCAGCAGCAGCAGAAGCAGGGGACCTTGTTATACTAGAGACACCAGCAGAGTTTATAGAGACTGAAGATGGGTTGCTGCAGGTAGACCTGCCTCTTGATGTGCTGCTGCAGATAAGAGAAGGAGACGCTTTTGCTAGCTTTGCTGCGAGAGCAATGAAGGCCGAGGAGACAGCAGTAAGGATAGAGGGGATAGCTGCTGCAGCGCTGCAGACACCTGTGGGGCCCCTCTTTGTAAGTGAAGTACGAGTGCAGCAAACTGTCTCCTTTGACTCTCTTGCTGCTGCTCTTAAGGGGCTCAGCGAAGGCCTACGTATTCTAGCATTTAGTGTAGGCGACGTTAAAGTAAATGAAGCTGGAGAAGGAGACAGTCTCTCTTTTACTGTAGATGTTTTGTTAGGAGATGCAGCAGCAGAACCAGCAGCAGCAGCAGCAGAACCAGGAGCAGAAGGAGAAGCAGCATCAGGAGCAGCAACAGCAAAAACAGCATCAACAGCAGCAACAATCGGAGACATGCGTATCTATGCAGGCAGCTTATCTTTTTCTATCGTTGATGCTACAGATGGAGATGTTATAGGAGAAGGCTTTGTACCGTCTGCTGTAATAGGGGGTGGTCGACACCCGCTCCGTGTAGAGGGACACTTGTTTGACAAGAGCAGCAGCAGCAGCAGCAGCAGCAGCAGTGGGAGCACACGTCTGGCTTCTCTTATGAGTAATGCAGTCAGTGGGGGGCCCCTTGGGGTGTATATACGCTGGAGAGACAACCCGATACACCCGAAGCCTCAGTGGTTCGGAGCTGTTGTTGATAGTCTTCATGTTCAGCCTTCTATTGCAGGGTGGGTTCGCTGCTGCATGCAAACAATGCTTCACTTATCTGCTGCTGCTCCTGCTGCTGCTGCTGCTGCTGCTGCAGCGCAGCAGCAAATCCTGGGTGTCTCTGCATGTGCTGCATTTGTTGAGGCGTCTGTATCATATACCCTCAGGCAGAAAGGAGACAGTTGTCTCCTTGTCTCCTCTATACATACATATGAATATATTAATATATGAATATGAATAAATATATATTATATATATGCATAAATATATTATATATATTATTGTTGCTGCTGTATATATTATATGTATTTGTTTGATTAGGCTGGAGCCGTCTATATATAAATATAAAATATAAATAAATAACTAAATAACTAAATAAATAAATAAATAAATAAATAAATAAATTGTATGTATTTGTTTGCTTAGGCTGGAGCCGTCTCTGAACTTAGTAGAGGGTATATCGTTTAGGGGTTTGAGAGTAGAGACACAGGGAGAGACAGCAGTAAACGTTGAAGCAACTGTCTCTGCAGATATACGCAGCCCTTTGGGTAAGGAAGCTCCTTTAAAGCTGCTGCAGGTAGGTGCAAGGGTGTCTCTCTATGCGCAGCAAACAGATGCCCCAGCATCAGCAACAACGAGCAGCAGCAGCAGCAGCAGCAGCAGCAGCAGCAGCAGCAGCAGAAGCAGCAGCAGCAGCAGCAGCAGCGGCAGCGGGAGAGGGGAGCTGCTAGGTACGCTGGTGGTGTCTCCTCGGGAGCCTGTTGAGCAGCAGCAAGAAGGAGACATGCTGCAGGTGTCTATACAGCTGAAAGGTGCTGAAGATGCATTTGTTTTAGCTGATGAAGGACGAGCTTTTGCTGCTTTTGTGGGTGCTCAAATAAACGATGGGACTACTTCAATTATTTATGTTGCGACTGTCTCTGCAACTTTAGAGTCTCCTTTCGGCCTGCTTACTGTCTCCGATATGGAGGTGTCTGGCAGCAGCAGTCTCCTTGATGCAGGGACCTCAGCACCCGGCAGCAGCAGCAGCAGCAGCAGCAGCAGCAGCAGCAGCAGCATATCGGATATGGAGTTTACTGTTGATTCAATTAATTTTGAAGCACCTGAAGATAACAGCAGAGGCCTTACCTTAGCAGCAGAGCTCAGCTTAAAGATCCCCTTAGACCTGTCTATACAGCTGAGCGGTCTCTCCTTTTGGCTGCTGCTGGTGCGCAGCAAACCGCAGCAGCAGCAACAGCAGCAACAGCAGCAGCAGGAAGAAGAAGAGGAAGAAGGAGACTCTGATTTGCTGCTCCTAGGAGAGCTTACAGTGCCTCAGTTTGTGCTTAACGGGGGGCTCGGTAGGCTTAGCGCAAAGGGTTTAATAAGACCAAAGGAGAGCGACTTAGATGAGGTGTCTCTGTTTATTTCGAGTGTATTGCAGGGACTGTCTCCTGAGGTTGTAGTAAGGGGTATAGGTGTCTCCTTTGTAGGAGCTCAGCCAGCCCCTAATTGGGTGCAGGAGACAGTAAAGCATATTCAATTAAAACTGTCTCTACCTAGATTAGAGGGTCTTACAGACTCTGCATTCTCTACTCTAAATATGTCTCAACTTAGGCTTAAAGTGCTTAAGGATGGAAGTGAAGAGGAGACACTCTATGATGCAGACACCGGAGTATTATTAGGGGCTAAGATCGAAGCTGCTGTACAGAGTCCCTTTGGAGACACTTTGCCTATTGAAATCAAACGCGTAGGCGTAGATATCCAGCTGTTTGAACATGATAACGACAGCAGCAGCAGCAGCAGCAGCAGCAACCAGCAGCAGCAGCAGCACGAGGGAGAGGAGACAGGAGACGACAGTGGGCAGTCGTCGGGAGGCAGCCCCGCGCGGAGGCTGCAGGCAGCAGAGCAGCAGCAGCAGCAGCAGCAACAGCAGCAGCAGCAACAGCAGCAGCAGCAGCAGCAGCAGCAGCAGCAGGGAGAAGTTGAGGGTCGCTCTGTTGGCCGATTGGTGGTGCCTGAGAGGGAGGTGAAGCAAGAGGGCTCAACTGTCTCCTTTGATGTATTTGAGTTGCTGCAGTTTGAAGACAGCGGTGAAGGCTTTGCTGCTCTAGCCCTGTCTATAATGCGTGAACAGCAGCAGGTAAATGTAAGAGTTAGAGGTGTAGCATCGGTGCTGCTGCAGTCACCGTTAGGTTTGCTGTCTCTTCGGGGTATCCCCGTGCAATCAACTGTCTCTATTAGGGGTCTAGGCCTCTTTCAGCAGCACACTCTACAGCAGCTTGCTGCTTCTGCTCTCAACAGCCTCCGCATCTTTGATTTCGGTCCCCGCAGCAAAGCCCTTCCTCACGCTGCTGTCATAAACAGCAGCAGCAGCAGCAGCAGCAGCAGCAGCAGTGATCTGCAAATAGGAGAAGAGCCTACATCTGAGCGTACACCTGAGGCGCTGCTGCTGGAGACAGTGGTGCATCTGCCTGTACTGGATGGGGTGTCTGTTGAGCTAGAAAATTTGATGTTTTCTTTATATTATGAAGACAGCTCTCTAGGGTTTGTGCTGATTCCGAGGATGTATCTGAAAGGAGACAGTGAAGAGGGTTCTCGTATACACCTCAAAGGGGTCTTACAACCAAAAGATAGTGTCTCCTTTTCTCGTCTGGCAGCTTCATTCTTTAGCGGAGGAGTTAATACTGTTGTAGTAAAGGGGGACCCTTATGCATTAGAAACATTAGACGAAAATAAATTGCTACAGCAGTTTATTAGTGACATATCAGGTGTATATACACCTCCTCTTTGGGTTCTACGCTTGCTGCAAGGTATATCATTTGCTGTCTCCGTTGAGCCTGCAGTAGAGGGGCTAGCTCAAGAGTTAATGAAAGAAGTTATTATCAAAGGTGTTGATGTAGATCTATCAGGAGGAGACACTCAAAGAGGAGACAACCCGTTAATAGAGGCTCAGGTAGAAGCTGTCTATGCTTTTCCGCCTCAGTTCAGCATCAGGCACCAAGTGAGTACGAATGCATTTATTTATTTATTTTATTAATTATTTATTTATTTATTTGTCGTTAATTTATTATTAATTTATTTATTTGTTGTTAATTTATTGTTAATTTATTTATTTGTTGTTAATTTATTATTGATTTATTATTAATTTATTTGTTTATTGTTAATTTGTTGTTAATTTATTATTAATTTATTAAATAATTTATCATTAATTTATTATTAAATTATTATCAATTCATTAAGTAATTTATTATTAATTAATTATTTAATAAATAATTAATTAATTGAATAATTTATTATTAATTATAAATTAATTTAGACAGACAGAGACAGACAGAGAAGACAGAATAGACAGCATTAATAATAATTTGTATGCATAGATGGAATTGATATATATATATATATATATATATTTATTTATATATGTTTTTTATTGACGATAAATGTCTGCAGAGAGGAGACAGCTGAAGAGACAGCGAGGTGTATATGCATGCATGCATATGCATATGCATATATTTAGATGAATATATATGTATTAGTTTGTTTGAGTGTATTTGTTTGACTAAATATAATATAATTATTTAATTGATTTTGCTTGTTTGAATGCAGGTACTATCGATGGGAGGGAGACTGCTGCTGTCTCCTTCAGCAGCAGCTGCTGCAGGCCCTATGGGAGCTATGACTGTTAAGGATCTGTTAGTAATATCTCAATATGAAGAAGAAGAAGAAGAAGCAAAAGAAAAAGCAAAAGTAGATGAAGAGAGGCAAAGCGAAGATGAAGAGACGAAAGGCGTCGCTCGAGACAGGAGACAAGGAGACAGCAAACGCATGCGGATTTTGGTTGAGCTCCCGCCTACAGTTCTCGAGGTTTTGCCTAATAAAGAAGATATATTTTCACAGCTAATGGTGGAGACAGTTAACTCAAAGGAGACTGTCTCCGTCGCTGTACAAGGAGATATTAAGGTCTCTGTCTCTACTGCTGTAGGCGCCCTCACCATCACCATGCCTCTTGATATGACTCAGAGCATACAAGGTAAATAAATTAAATAAATAAATTAAATTATATAATTAATTAATTAATTAATTAATTATATTTAATTATTTGTTTACTTGTTTATTGTTAGGTCTTAGGGATTTATCGTACATGCGCAATTCTTTATTTCTACAAGCGACTAATAACTAACTAACAAACTAAATAAATAAATAAATAAATAAATAAATAAATAAATTATATTTAATTATTTGTTTATTTGTTTATTATTAGGTCTTGGGGACAAACTAACTAACTAACTAACTAAATAACTAACTAACTAAATAAATAAATAAATAATATTTAATGATTTGTTTATATTTGTTTGTTGTTAGGTCTTGGAGGCCTATCAGGGCCTTCGTCGTCTTTACGTTTTTCTATGGGTGAGATGACAGTGGTTGGTGCCGACGCAGAGTTTCTAGACGGGTCTGCGACAGTAGAAGTGCAGTTAGCAGGAGATAATTGTGTTATAGGGGTTAACCTCGGGCCTCTAGCGTTAGACTTAGATATACCTATTGCTGCTGATGCTGCTCATCTTATTAACGATCTTGAACAACAATTTATCGATGAATATATTGTTTATCAAGACCCTTTGTCTCCTCTTATCACATCCGGTGTTGTTAAACTACCTCGGCTACAAATCTTATCGCCTGTTAAAAAACAAAAACTTCTAATGCAGCAGCAACAGCAGCAACAGCAGCAGCAAAAACAAAAGCAACAACAGCAGCAGCAGCAACAGCAGCAGATGGTGGGGATGCAACAGCAGCAACAACAACAGCAGCAGCAACAGCAGCAGCAGGATGGAGGTATAAAAGGAGAAGAAGCTGTTGCGGTTTTGTTTGCACCTGTCAAGACAGCTGAAGGACAAGAGTTAAGGATGGGTACTCGAGTGCTGCTATCGAACTATGTTAGCGGTATATCAACTACTGTTGTTATTAGAGGCAATAACTTCTCAACAAAAAATAAGTTCTTAGGCACTTTCTTCTCTTCATTTAGAATTGAAACCGATGTACCGGGAACAAACAGAGCCTTCATCAAAGAAGTCGGCATCACCCTCAAGGTAGGCGCTCAGTAAACCCTAAACCCTAATCAACCTTAAACCCTAATCAACCTTAAACCCTAATCAACCTTAAACCCTAATCA
>NW_013547120.1:0-15739 GCF_000499425.1 Eimeria acervulina
CCTAAACCCTAAACCCTAAACCCTAAACCCTAAACCCTAAACCCTAAACCCTAAACCCTAGGCCCTATAATCCTGGGAGGGGGAGGCAGGGAAAGGGTATGAGGAGACTGCTGCTGCGGCTACTGTCTCCTTTTGTCTTCTGATTGCTGCTGGTGTTGATTATAAATAAAAAAATAATAAAGAGAAAGAGACATTCATAAGAAGGTTAAATTAAAGCAAAAGAGACAACAGGAAGACAAAGATAAAAAAGAAAAACAGATGCTAATCAAGAAGAGACAATAAAGAGGAAGAGGCATTTACAGGAGGAGACAATAAGAACGGAGACAGCAAAAAAAAAGAAGAGACATCTGCTTAAAGACATTAAATAAAGAGACAGACACCCCACAGATAGACAAAGGAGGAGACAGCAAAACGAGCAGACGGCAAAGGAGACAGCAAAGAGAGACAACAACACAATAAAAAACAAAGAGATGTACAAATTAAGCAGGAAGAGACATTAAAAAGATAGAGATATCAAAGAGGAGACGCTTCAATACGAGGGACTTGCGCATCGACCGCCTTATGCATTTCTTCAGTGCAGAGGAGACAGCCTATAAATCCAAGCACTTATATATAATAAATAAACAAGTTATATATACATTTATTATATAATATATATATATATATATATATATAGCGATATGCATACAATACACATACATGTATATATACACATATATACTGATATATATATATATATATACACTCATACAAATATATATATACATATATATAAATATATAAATATATATATACAATGCATACCTTTGTCTTCTAGACCCCCAATAAGAGAAGAGATATGTTGTTTGATGCCCCTGAGGAGCTCGTGTGTCTGTGGTGAGAAGATAACATCAATATTTAGCTGTCTCTTAACTGCAGCACCGAGTGCTTTGTCTCCTACAATAAGAGAAGCAGCTTCTTCTCCTTTTAAAAGATTCTTTTTAAGAAATTTATGAAGGCCCTTACCAAGCTTTGCATCTGCTAAAGCTAATACCTCTTCTGTTGCTTGTTTATTATCTTTAAAGCGAGAGAATGCATGCAGCTCTACACACTTTCTCGCTGTCTCTGCGGTTTTAAAGTTCTCATATAATTCTTCTACGTCTTCTACCTGCAGCAGCTTGCCTTTCTTAACCCTAAACAGGGCAAAGCCTGCAGCTGTCTCTAATAGAGCGAGCATTATCTTATTCTTCTTTATATACAAGAAGAGAGCACAAGAAAGAGATACTTATATATCAATAAATGCAGCCAACACTTATACTTAATGACAATATACACCCCAAATAATACTCAGAATTTATTTATTTCCCTGGATATACACCCCAAATCAAGCACTTCGCCAACTGCAGCAGAAGCAGCAGCAGCAGCAGCAGAAGCTGCAGCAGCAGCAGCTGCACCAGAATGAAGCAAGAGACCGGCAGGTAGAAGCAGAAAGTATGCTTGCAGTCAAAAGAATAAGATTAAAACCTTAAGAGTAAAAAAACAAAAACAAACAAATCATCAAAAGGAATCGCAGTAGATGCTGCAGCGTGGGGCAGCAGCTGCTGCTGCCTGGAGGTGTAGCAGCAGCAGCAGAAGAAGAGCACAAAAGCAAAGAAGAAATATATTTTAAATAAATTATATTAAATTAATAAGCCAACGCAAACACCCCAAGCAAAGAACAGCACACAGAAGCACAGGCAATACCACAGCCCCCAATTGAGTGTGGGGGCAGCTGCTGCTGCTGCTGCTGTAGCGGCTGCTGCTGCTGCTGCTGCTGCTGCAGCTGGGGGCCCCCGTCGGGGGCCTCTTCCTTCCGCAGCCTAGAGAAGCAAATAAAGCAGTAAAAGCAGCTTTTAATAAACAACCAGCTATTATAATTACAAAGTAAGAAAAGAAGATCCACAACACCTTGAGACTGTTGCGGCTGCTGCAGCAGCATCTGCTGCTGCAGCTGCTATTGCAGCAGACGTCGAGACTAGGGGCCCCTTGGGGGCCCCCTGCCGCAGTACCCTGTTGCATGCATATGCTGCTGCGTTTGCACATCTGCTGCAGCTCAAAAGATTTAAATTCTTCTTCTATTAAATTCAATTCACCAGCTGCTCCGCCTCCGCTTCTGCTGTTGCTGCCTTGGCAGCAGCAGCAGCTGGAGCTGCTGCTGCTGCTGCAGCAGAAACGGCGTCGCGAGACGCAGCGCAGCAGCAGCAGCAGCAGCAGCAACGCCACTACGACTGGGCTTTCTTAGTGTCTTGAATGTCTGTGTGTGTCCTTGCTCAATCTATCCACATGGGATCGTGCTGGGGATCGCGTTGGGGATCGTGTCGGCAGGGGATCGTATTTAGGATCGTGTGTAGGATCGTGTATGGGATCGTGTGTGGGACCGTGTATGGGATCGTGTGTGGGACCGTGTATGGGATCGTGTGTGGGGTCGGATCTGGGATCGTGTGTGGGATCCGATCCCAGCCCAGCAGTGTACGATGGCTGCCTGGGTGGCAGACTCTGAGGCCCGCGAATGTTTTGCATGCGCTGAGGCCTTCTCAACTTTAAGAAGGAGACACCACTGTCGCCTTTGTGGGGCTGTCTATTGCGGCCGTTGCTGCTGCTTGTCAGTGCTCCCAGTTGCAGCGCAGCAAGACTCAAGCAGCAGCAACAGCAGCAGCAGCAGCAGCAGCAGCGGCACCAGCAGCACCACCAGCAGCAGCAGCACGCGCCTCTGTCTTCGCTGCATGCAGAATGCTGAAACTCAGGCCTCCCTCCTCGATCCCCTCTGTAAGCAACTCCACGGTCAGCAGCAGCACTTAGCTGTATGTACACCGCAGCAGCAGCAGCAGCAGCAGCAGCAGCATACCCAGGCGTCCCCATCGTCTCAAAGAGGCCTGCTGAAGCCCCCTAGCAGACAACAGAAGACACCAGCGCCTGTTGCTGCTGCTGCTGCTTCCAAACAAACTCATAGCTGCACCAGTAACAGCAGCAGTAGCAGCAGCAACAGTAGCCCCGGCAGCAGCAGCAGCAGCAGCAGGGATGACAGCGTTGCAAATGGGGTGTACGCGCTGTCTCTTTTGCGGCGCAGTGTGATATCTCGCTGTCTGCTGCAGGGACTTCCAGCAGCAACAGCAGAGGTGCTGCTGCGGCTGCTGCTGCCTGCTGCTGCTGCTGTTCGTCTGTCTCCTGACCCGATAATTTGTCTTGGGGATGTTGTGCAGATTTGCTGCTTCAAAGGAGACTCGCTGCAGCAATCGGTTGCCTTCCCGGGGCTGCTGCTGCCGCTGCAGCTGAAGCAAAAGCAGCAGCAGCAGCTGCTGCCGCTGCGCTGCGCTCGTGTGTTGCTGCTGCACGGAGACCTTCAAGGGGGCCCCGCTGCAACAGAGGGGCCCCTCAGTTCGTTTACAGATTTAGCTATTGAGAAGAGGAGACAGCAGCTAGCACTGAAGCTGCTGCTGCAGCAACTCGCGCTGCTGCAGCCAGATCTGCTGCTGCTCTCCGGGTCTCTCTCCTTGTCTCTGCTGCTGCGCCTCGCCTCTATCAACATTGTTGCTGTTCCTTGTGTCTCCTTTCTGTCTCTTATCCGAGCCAGTAGGGCAACAGGGGCCCCCATCTGGGCGTCTCTTGAATTAGCAGTAGCAGCAGCAGCAGCAGCAGCGGGACAGCAGCAGCAGCAGCAGCAGCCAGTCCTTGGCAGCTGCTCCGTAAGATGGGGGGCCCCCACCCCGGGGGCCCCCCCTCATCTCATTCTCTTCGACTGTCTTCCTTCTCGCTTCTGGACAATCTGTCTTGTGCTGCCTCCTGCAGCAGCAGCAGCAGCAGAACCAGCAGCAGGAACAGTAACAGCAGCAGCAGCAGCAGTTCAGGAAAGGCTGAAAGAAGAGACATGCAAAAGAGTTCTGTGGAGGAGTCTACTTGCTGCCTTTGCCCTGCAGCAGGAGCTGCGGTTTGTTGCTGCTTGCTGCTGCTGGGCGGGAGACACTTCAGGCGTCTCCTTTAATGAAGCAGCAGCAGCACAACGTCTGCTGCTGCTGCCAGACGAGCCCTGGGGTCTTGACTCAGAGGAAGCAGAGACACAACAAGGAGACAGAGAGGAGGAGCTGTCTCTCTTCCTATGCAGCAAAACCACCGCAGCAGCAGCGCTGCTGCAGCACGAGCAGCAGCAGCAGCAGCAGCTGCTGCTGCAGCAGCAGCAAGAGCCACAGCAGCACCAAAACGGACGCGCCAACGGCGGCGGCGACAGCGGCACCTGCAGCAGAGACGCTGCTGGTTCTGCTGCTACTGCTGCTGCTGCTGCTAGTACTGCTGCTGCTGCTGCTCGTACTGCTGCTGCTGCTGCTACTGAAATCGAAGCAATAATGGAGACCAGCTTCCGCGGGAGACACATAAGAGAATGGCTGCAGTGCTGCTGCACTTCATTGGGTTCAGGGGGCCCCTCGGACCTGCTGCGGCGTCTGCTGCAGTGTATGCACAGCTTGGAGAAGTCTCCCTTCAGCAGCAGCTCTCCTCGAGGTACAAGAGCAACAGCAACAGCAGCAGCAGCAGCAGCAGCTGCTGCTGCTGCTGCTGCCGCTGCAGCGCAACCCCAAATGCTGTTACATGGAGAGGGGCCTTTTGAATGGCAGCCTTTTGCTGCTGCACTGCCACTCCCTCCCCCAGCAGAAGCAGCAGCAGCAGATGAAACAGCAGCAGCAGCAGCAGGCGGAGCAGCAGCAGGAGCAGCAGGAGCAACAACAGAAGAAGAGACAGAGGAGGTTAGCAGCAGCTTACCATTGCGTTTGCTGCTGCGGGCCTTTGATCTGGGTTTGGATATGCTGCCTGTGGGGTGTATATGGAGCTGCGGACTGCAGCAATGCTCTCAGGGCGATGGGGTGTCTGCGGAGCTCATTGTAGGAGGGCCTCCTTGTTCTGCTGCTGCTGCTGCTGCTGCTGCTGCTGCTGCTGTTGCTGGTGATGCTGATGCAGCTGCGCTGGGGTTGAGTCCAGCTGCTGCTACGCTGCATACAGCTGCTGCTGCTACGCTGCATGCGGCTGCTGCTGCTTGGTGCCGCTTGCTGCTGCAGCACCCCACAGCTCGCAGCTGCCCAGCAGGAGACAGCCGCTGCAGGAGACAGCTGCAGGAACATTGTCTCGCTTTTACTAGAGACACCAACCGCGTTGTCCTCACCTTTAACGTCAGCTAAACCCTAAACCCTAAACCCTCAACAACCCGCTAACACCCTAAACCCTAAACCCTTAACCCTAAACTCTAAGCGCCTCGCCTTTCCGGGCAATCAACTGCTGCTTTCTCTGCTGCTGCTGCTGCTATTGGTGTTGTTGCTGCTGCTGCTGCTGCTGTCTCTATGCAGGAAGGGCTGCCTGGGCCTTCTGGTGTCCCCTCTCCTGTGCCTACCCCAATGCTGCGCTTCAGCAAGAATGAGCTGTCTCCTTTCGTGTCTCTTTCCCCTCTCCCTCCATCCAAAGCGGCGCCGGCGCAGGCGGCTGCAGCAGCAGCTACAGCAGCAGCAGCAACAGCAGCAGCAGCAGCAGCAGACGGATCTTGTAACGTGCGGGAGACCCCCCTGTCGGGCATAAAGCTGCAGCACAGCCTTAACGGCGCAGTAGCTGGAGCAGCAGTAGCAGGTTCAGGCGGAGGTGCCGGAGCAGCAGCAACAGCAGCAGCAGCAGCAGCAGCAGCAGCAGGAGCGCTGCCTGAAGTTGTGTGGTGGCAGTCGTGCAGCCGTTGTGGGGGGGGCCCCCTGGGGGCCCCCCAAGACCTCCGAGAGTTCGGTGATATTCCTTTTGTCCGGTTTTTAGATTTGCTGCTGACAGATAATACCCTAAAAGGAGACGGTACCCGCAGCAAAATCCAGCAGGAGCAGCAGCAGCAGCAGCAGCAGCAGCAGCAGCAGCAGGTAGAGAGAGAGGGGGGAGCATGCCGTTGCCCCCATTATGTGTTCAGAGACAGGGCCTTCCATTTTGCATCTGGAAACGCTGTAAGGACAGCTCCAGCTACTGCTGTTGTTGCTGCTGCTGCTGCTGCCGTTGCTGCTGCTGCTGCTGCTGCCGTTGCTGCTGCTGCTGCTGCTGCTGGCAGCTAGCCCAGTGGAGGCGCTTGCATCTGAGTCTGAGAGGGCCTGACGCTATAACCCTTACCTTCTGCATGAGGGGCTGGTTGCCTCCGTGCTGCAGCTTCATATGCTGCTGCTGTTGCTGCTGCTGCTGCTGTTGCTGCTGCTGCTGTGCCTTGCAGACGCTGAAGTTCGAGCACCAAAGCGTCTCCATTTATTCAATCTGCAGACACGGAGACTCGCAGCAGCTGCTGAGGCCCCCGTTGCCAGCAGCAGCAGACGCAGCAGGCGCAGCAGACGCAGCAGCATCAGACACAGCAGCAGCAGCGAAGGTGGGAGGCGTAGCACCAGCAAACGCAACAGAAGCAACAGCAGCAGCAAACGAAGACAAAGCAGCATCTGCCGAGGGCCCAGCAGCAGCATCACCAGCTCTAGCATCAGCAGCAAATACCGCAGCAGAATCAGCTGCACCAGCAGCAGCAGCTGCTGCTAATCCTGCTGCTGGTGTCTCCTTGCAGCAGCAGGGAGACACCTGTCTATCAGGGGGCATTTGCAGCAGGGCTCGTTATCTGCTGCTCCGTGCAGCAAACGAAGTCGCTGCTGCTGTCTGTGGGGGCCCCCTGAGCAGCAGCAACGGGGGCCCCCTAACTTCAGCAGCAGCCGAAGGCCCCTGCATCTTAGAGGCTTCAATTGAACAAACCCTAAAGGGGACTATGAACTCTTTAAAAGAAAACAAGGCAAGCAAACGCAGCAGCAAGATCTGCCATAGCAGCAGCAGCAGCAGCAACAGCAACAGCAGCAGCAGCCGCTGCTGCAGAAGCTGCATATTAAAACCACTGCAGTAATAGCCTGCGGGATGCGCTCACCATGTTACGTTTAGGGTTTAGGGTTTAGGGTTTAGGATTCAGGGTTTAGGGTTTGGGGTTTTGCTGCTGCAGGCCTCGTGGGCTGTGCAAGGACGGATGCTGTTGGTGTCTGTTGCTGCAGCAGTTGAGAAGCAGGTAGCAGCAGCAGAGAAGCAGCAGCAGCTGCTGATAAAGGGGGCCCCCTATGCAGCAGTCTCCTTACCTAAGGGGCCCCCTGGGGGGCCCCTAGGGGGCCCCCCAGGGGGCCCTCTTTGGCAGCTATGGGCAGAGGTGTCTCAGCTGCTGGTACACCACAAACGCAGCCTGCTGCTGCTGCAGCAGCAACTGCAACAAGCAGCAGCAAGCCTCCTTCTGCTCTGCTTCTCGCTGCAGCAGCTGGCTGTTCCTGGTGTGTCAGTGCAGCAGCAGCAGCAGCAGCATCAGGAAAAACAGCAACAGCAGTGGAGCAGCAGCAGCAGCAGAGAAGACTGGATGGCAGCAGGCAGGGACGGGGCGGGTCGAGCAACAGCAGCAACAGTAGCAGCAGCAGCAGCAGCAGCAGCAGCGAACAGCGACTGCTGCTGCTGGAGAGCAGCTGAGCGGCTGCTGCGAGTCACTGCATATTCGTGGTATTACCTCAGCCAATACTTCGCTTCTTGCTGCTGCGCCCTCTCAACTCGTTTTGCTGCTGCTGCAGAGGAGGCCCTGAATAGAGCCCATCTGCCTGAGGCCCCTCCCCTATCGGGGCTCGCAGCTGCAGATGCCTCAGCAGCAGCAGCAGCAGCAGCCGCAGCTGTCGCTGCTGCTGCTGCTGAGGAGGAGGGAGAGGCCCCTTTAAGGGCAGGAGGCTTTCTCGTGCTGCCGAGCTGTGGGACGGACTTGTTGCAGTGTGGGCCTGATGTAGCAGCAGCAACAGCAGCAGCAGCTGCAGGAACAAGAGCAGCAGCAGCAGCAGCAGCAGCAGCAACAGCAGCAGATGTGAGGCCAAGTCAAAGGAGCGGGATCTCGTGGGTTGCAGCAGCATCTCCCTTTTTGCTGCACCCGCCTGCCGCAACACCAACAGCAACTGAAGCATCGGGGAGTCTATACACTGCAAACTCAAAAGGACCAGCAGCAGCAGCAGCAACGCCAGCAGCAGCAGCACCAACAGCAACACCCGCCCCAGAAACAGCAGCAGCAGCGGCGGCGGCGGCAGCAGCAGCAGCAGCAGCAGCAAGACGCCGCAGTGTCTCTTGTGAAGTCTTATGGCGTATGTCTAACAAAGTAGAAACCAAAGGCACTCAGGGTACACCTCCTAATACAAGGGGCCCCCTAGGGGCCCCCGGGGGGGCCCCAGGAGAGGCCCCTGGGGGGGCCCCCGTAGGGGCCCCTAGGGGGGCCCCCAAAGAGGCCCATAGAAAGGCCCCAGGAGGGGCCCTTAGGGGGCCCCTAGGAGGGGCCCCTGGGGGGGCCCCTGGAGGGTCCCCCTTGCAAGCCTATGGGGAAGCAGCAGCTAAAGAAAATTCTCGGAAGGAGGACTGCGTGCCCTTTGAAACAGCAACAGTAGCAGCAGCAGCATCAACAGCAGCAGCAGCAGCAGCAGAAGACCCAAAGCATACCCAATCCGACAGCAACTGCGTTGTTTCATATGAAGCAAAGGAGCAGCTGGGGTCCCCCCCGCTGCCTCCAGCAGCGTCAGCTTCCGCAGCAGCAGCAACAACAGCAACAGAAGCAACAACAGCAGCAGCAGCAGATGCTTCACAGCAGCACCATGAAAAGAAGTGTAGGAGACAGCTGACGGAGTTGTCTTTTAAAAGGGGGCCCCTGGGGCCCCTAAACTCGGGGGCCCCTCCATTAGGGGCTTCGCAGCAGCGCAGTCTGCAGCGGGAAGCGTGGCGGCCGTTGCTTGGTGCTGCTGCTGCTGCAGCTCCTTCTCCTGCTGCTGCTGCAGCTGCTGCTCCTGCTTCCGCTGCTGCTCTCCTGGGGAGGGGACCCGGTAGTGGGCTGCGCACCATCAGCAGCATCAGCAGCAGCAGCAGCAGCATCAGCACGGATTCTGTTTGTTTGGGGCGTTTGCGTCAGCTAACGTTAGAGACAGTGCATGCAGTGGAGTCTGTTCGTGCTGCAGTGTATGTGCAGCAGCACCAGGGCCTCCGCAGGTGTCTCTTTCCCAATCAAGAAGGAGACGTGGGGGCCCTCATAGCCTCAGCTATCCTCAGTGCTGCTACAGCAAAGCAGCTGCAGCACCGCTGGGCCTCAGCTTATAAACCTTTTGCTGCTCCTTGCTGCGGCGGCTTCTGCTCTCGCTGCAAGGCCTCCTCAGGGGCCCCCCAGGGGGCCCCCATGGGGGCCCCCCCAGCTAACCCTTCTTTAGGGGCCCCCCAGGGGGCCCCCCTGAGAGATCCTCCAGAGACGGCTTCTGCAGATACCCCCTCCCTTGTGAGCTCGCTGGGTGGTTCAGCAGCAGGGACATTGAATGCAGGGGGAAGCCCTGCTGTTGCTGCTGCTGCTACTGCTGCTGCAGCAACGGCAGCAGCAGGGGCCCCGGAAGAGGAGACAGCCAACGGTGTTCGATGCAAATGCTGCATCGGGAGATGCGCTGTGGGGTTGAGCCGCATGCGTAGATTAGCTAGGGCTGGGGTTCGCATGCAAAGGGGCTGGGGGCCCCCCGGAGGAGGATTGGGGGGGGCCCCCTATAAGGGCCCCCTTGAAGGGGGAGGCCCTATAGGGTCGTGCAGGCGAGGCTGTCTGCTGCTGCCTTCCGTGCTGCAGCTGCTGCTGGAGGAGATCTCTGATAAGCTGCGATCAAAAGGAGACAGCTTAGGGGCCCCCCAACTGAAAGAGAGGGGCTTCAATGTACACCATAATGCCGGGGGGCCCCCCGATAAAGAGACTCTAGGGGGCCCCCTAATCCCACAGACTGATATTTGCTGTGAGACATTTCGGTGCTGTCTCTTTATCCCTCCTTTCTGCTATCTCCTGTCTCCTCCAGCAGCAGCAGCAGATACAGCAGCAGCAGCAAATGCAGCAGCAGCAGCAGGTGTGCATCGAGAGGGTTTGCTGGGGGCCTCATCATGGGGGGTCCAGCAGCAGGGGCCCCCCTTCTTCGCCTCCCGGGGGGCCCCCCAAGCCGGTGGTGTAGCTGCATGCGATAGAGAGACTTTGCTGCTGCTGCGCTCCGTCTTGGAGGGCCCCACAGACAACAGCGAGCAGCACGTGCAGCTGCAACAACTCGGAGACAATCATACCCACTCTGTTACCCTGTTCTTTGCCCCGCAGGTGAGCCTATCTAATAGCTAGCCAGCTAGCTAGCTAGCTAGTCAGGTAGTTTGTGTGTTGGCTAGCCAGCTAGCTAGCCAGCTGGGTAGCTAGCTCGCCAGCTCGTTTGCTACGGAGCTAGCTACACAGCTAGCTAGCTAGCTAGCCCCTGCTGCTAGCTAGCTAGATACTTAGCCATGCGTGCCCAGCTAGCTAGCTAGCTAGCTAGCTAGCTAGCTAGCTAGCTTTAGGGGGAAAATGAAGGTTAGGAGAGGGAGAGCGATAGGTGGCTGGGGTTTGTAATGAAGAAGGTTTGTGGGGTTTGGGGTGTATGTGCACCTCGCTGCAGTTTCATGCTTTGAGGCATTTACTCTGCGGCGATGATATTCAATTTTGCTGTTCTATCAAACACACAAAACCCGTTCGTCTTTGTGGAGGTAAAAGCGGAGCCTCATTCACACTCTCTGCAGATGGGTGCGCCTAAACCCTAAACCCTAGACCCTAACCAAACCCTAAACCCTAGACCCTATCCAAACCCTAAACCCTAGACCTCAAGCCTCGCCTAAACCCTAAACTCTAAACCATATCTGTGTGATATTGCAGTACGCTTGTAGGGAATATATATATATATATATATACGTAGAAGTTATATATATATATATGTATATATTTATGTATTTTGTGTTTTAATAAAGTATGTTTGTATTGAAGGAGTTGAACATATATAAATATATATATATATATATATATATTTATTTATATACATATATATATTATATATATACATATATATTATAAATAAACATATATATAGATATATAAATATGTATATATATATATGTATATATATATATTGTGTGTGTGTTAATACAGTATGTTTGTATTGAAGGAGCTGAACAAGCAAGAGGCGCAGCTGTTGCTGCGTCAGTGTCATCGATTTTTGCTGCATTTTTCTTCGGCTTTGTTTGAAGGGAGGCCCTGCGCTTTAACTCCTTTCTCTGGGTTTTTTAAAGTTATGTGTAAGGAGACAAAAGCAAAGAATTATTATATAGCAATGCACAACCTCAGGTACGTACACCCCAACACCCCACACAAACTTCCTAAGATATTTGATTTAAAGGGGCTAGGGCCTCAGAGATACATCCCCGAACCTCAAACAAATGCAGCAGATACCAGCAGCAGCAGCAGCAGCAGCAGCAGCAGCAGCAGCAGCAGCAGCGGCAGCGGCAGCAGCAGCAGCTGCTGCAACGGGAACGGGAGCGGTGCTGTAGGCGTAGCTGCAGGCAAGATTCGCATAGGGGCAGAGACGGCCCCACAGCAACCAGCAGCAGCAGCGGCAACAGAACCAGCAGCAGCAGCAACAGCAGCAACAGAACCAGCAGCAGCAGCAGAAGCAGAAGCAGAAGCAGAAGCAGAAGCAGCAAGGGGCTCAGATGTAATAGTGTCTCCTTTGCTTCGAGAGACAAGCAAACGGACAGTCTTCATTGGAGAGACAGCACAAAGAGCAAACGGTATTTGCTGCTGTTCTTCTTTAGTGTCTCTCAGCCTCTGTCTGTCTCCTTGTCTCTTTTTTGTGTCTCCTTGTCTTTATATTTTTTTTATTTTGAAGTTGTCTCCCTGTCTTTCTGTCTCCTTTTGTCTTTAAACTGTCTCCTAGTCTTTGTCTATCTTTATTTACACCTCTCTTTGCGCTTTTTTAAACTGTGTCCTCATTCTTTAATCTATATGTATATTATAATTTATATAATATGTTATATTCCTGTATAATACAATATAATAAATTATATTTTTCTTGTGTCTCTTTCTGTCTTTGTTTTGTTTAGCGCGATATTTACCTATCCTTGACTCGGGTGGCTGTAGCGCAGCAGCAAACGCAGATTTAGAAGCAGAAGCAGCAGCAGCAGCGGCAGCAGCAGAAGACGGAGTATCTCCAGAAGCAACAACAGCACCCACAGCAGCAGCAACAGCAGCAGCACCATCAGCGCCAACAGCAGCAGGACCAGCAACAGCACCCACAGCAGCAGCAACAGCAGCAGGAGCAGCAACAGCACCCCCAGCAGCAGCAACAGCAGCAGCAACAGCAACAGCAGCAGCAGCAGCAGCAGCAACAGCAACAGCAGCAGCAGCAGCAGCAGCAGGAAGATGTGGGTTGGAGGTGCTTCCGGTGCATGCAGCATTAGAGAGGAGCCCTGTGCTATGGGACCAGAATTTTCGTTTATATTTACGGGGCTTTGGTTTGCGTTTAAGAGGCGAAGATATAAATAATTTAAGAGAGGCATTTGAGAGAGATTTGCTGCTGCTAGAAGAGCTAGAGGTTGTAGACTACTCTTTATTAGTTGTAGTGTATGAGGAGACACAAGATATTTGTCTGGGTCTCATTGATTTCTTACGTAGATACACCTGGGATAAACAAGTAGAAAAGTTTAGTAAATCTATTGCTTATATGACTACAGGCTTACAGCCTACGGTAATTTCGCCGAAAGAATATAAATTGCGTTTTAAAGATGCTGTCTTGTCTTTGTTTGCTTCTTATCACCCCCCCTCTCTTACTCTAAACAAACACTTCTTACAAGTACTATTAAAACCTATTGCTGGATATACATATGATGCAAATGCTCCTCTTGCTCCTGCTGCTGCTGCACCTGCTGCTGCTGCACCTGCTGCTGAGGGTGCGGGTGCAGCAGCAGGTGAGGATGCGGAGGCTGCTGCTGATCCTGAAGCTGCTGATGCTGCTGCTGCTGCTGTTGCTGCTGTTGCAGAGGCGGCGGTGCGATCAGAAGCAGCTGCTGCACCGACGCAACTAGCAGCACAAACAGGAGCAGCAGCAGCAGCAGCAGCAGCAAGAGCAGCTGGTTCAGGGGGTTTAAACGGGGGGCCCCCGTCGAGTGTCTCTTTAAGTGTCTCTAAAGGGGCCCCTCCCCCTTCGTTTGCTCGCTGTCTTGCTGCCATTGTGCTGCAGCAGCAGCAGCAAGATGCGGCAGGGGTTTGGGGGCCCTTCAGCTCTGCTGCAGCTGCGGAGACACCCCGAAAAAAATAAAGAAAGTCTTGTTTGCTGCTTGTTGTCTATGCAAAGGAACTAAACTTTGTTTTTTAATGCAATTTATTTTGTTTATTATATTTATATACTTTTTATTATTTATATATTTTATATTTTATCTTCAGGCTGCACATCGTATGATTAATATATAATATGTTTTAGAGGTAGAGATAGCGTTGTACAGTAAAAATATATATACTAAATAAAATATATATATATATATGTACATATATATATATATATCTTATAATATATATTTTATATAATGCATATTATGTAGATTATAAATAGACTATACACATATACCTATACAAACATATAAATTATATCTATATCTATATCTATAACTATATATCTACATATATCTATACACAGATATATATATATATATATATATATAGATATAGATATATATAGTTTTGTACACTGCATATATATTGTATACATGCAATATGTAGTATACACTCTATATAATATAATATATATGTATATATATATATTTATATATTTGTTTATTTATTATGTACACATATATAGCATAAGATGTATAATATATAAAAAAATAAATGCATATATTAAACATGTCGCATATTTTATATATTATTTATCTATGGAGGTCTACGAATGCGTATAAACAAAACGAATGACTTATAAATAATAATAATATATAATAATTTTTATAATATGTACGGCTTATAATAATATATATAATATATTATATAGAATAAATATTATATATAAGACACATTATATATATATATATGTATATATATATATATATACATATATATATATATATATATTACATAAGCAGAATGCATATTATATATATTATATTTATAATATATAAGATATTAAATATATAAATAATATATTATTCATTATCGCTACTGTATTACATATTACTATATTATAGAATTACATATAAAATTATATATATATATATACATATATATATATACATATATATATATGTATAAATAAATAATGCATATTTATCATATTGCGGTTTGCAGAATCCAGCAAACAGAGGGGGGCCCCTAGGAGGGCCCCCACCAAACCCTAAGGGGCCCCCAGCAAACCCAGGGGCCCCCTCCATACAAAAGGGGGCCCCCACTAAACAGAGAGAGGCCCCCAGCGAACCCAGGGGCCCCCACCATACAACAGGGGGCCCCCAGCAAACCCAGGGGCCCCCACCATACACAGGGGAGCCCCCAGCATACCCAGGGGCCCCCACTATACACAGGGGGGCCCCTAGCAAACCCGGGGGCCCCCAGCGCACAGACAGGGGGCCCCGGAGAGGGCTGGGGGGCCCCTTGGTGGGGGCGGAGGGGGGCCCCCAGGGGGATTCGTTGCATGCAGACAAAAGGAGACAGCCAGTGTGATGTCTCTTTCTGTTGGAAGTGTCTCCTTGCGGGTTTAAGGCCTCACTGCAAGTGTGTTGAGGTGTACATACACCTCAAAGAGGTGCCTATACACCCCGCTATAAAACTAAATAAAACAAAAAAAAGCAAAAAACACCTGCAAAAGAAGATGGAGACTGACATTGCGGGCTTCCCATCTAGAAACTCACACACACCCTTGCTGCTGCTGCTGCTGTTGTTGCTGCTGCTCTGCTGCTGCTGCTGCTGCTGCTGTGTCTGCTGCTGCTGCTGTACTTCCTGCAGGAGCATCGTTTTGTGGTATGCCTGCCGCTTGTCCTGCTGCTGCATTGTTTGCTGCTGCTGCCGCCGCATTTTTTTCTGCTGCTGCAGCGCGTGTCTCTGTTGTTGTTGTAGCAGCAGCAGCAGCAGCAGCAGCAGTAGCAGCGGGAGTTTGTGTTTTTTGTTTGTTTTTCTTCTTTGTTTGTTCGCTCATCCTCTCCTTGTGCTGCTGCTGTCTTTCTTTTAAAGCTAACTCAATGCGAGCAGCCACTCTGTGGGGACTGCAAAACAAACAAAACCCCCATAAACCCTAAACCCTAAACCCTAAACCCTAAAAACCCTGAACCCTAAGCCCTAAACCCTAGACCCTACGGGCTCTGCAAACCCGACAGACTTTATACAAACCCTAAACCCTACACTGTAAATAGTCTAAACCCTAATTACTGCACAGGACCTCAAAACCCTAAACCCTAATCCCTACAAATCCTCAACTCTAAACCCCAAGAGACTCTACACAGCGCACAAACCCTAAACCCTAAGAACCCTAAACCCTAAAATGGGTGAGGGTCTCCTTCTCTTCTCTACTTTCTACGACGGGGCTGCATGCATGCATACACCTTAACACTGTTTGCATGCATGCATGCAGTGTTGAGGTGTATATGGAGCTCACCTTGCTATAAGGGTTTTATAAGGCCCTTGAATATATACTGTCCCTAGAGGTGTCTCCTTTTGTTTTTTTATTTGTTTTGCTCGCGCATATACAACAGGTGCCTGTCTCTTTGTTTTATGTTGGGAGAAGTAAGCAGCACAATCAGCAGCAAAAGATAAGGCAGAGGAGACAGCAGCAGCAGATCCACCCTCTTCCTCCTGCTGCTGCTGCTGCTGTTGCTGCTGCTGCTGCTGCTGCAGCAGCACGTGGGCCCCAGGGGC
>NW_013547119.1:0-15404 GCF_000499425.1 Eimeria acervulina
ATATATATATATATATATATTCGTGATAAAAATAATTATTACTGTATTGATCTTTCTACTGATATCCGTACTTATATACATATATATTGTACATTATTAGTTATATTTATTTTTACATATGTACATTTGTAGTTATACGTGCGGGTCGAAAGAAAAGTAGACTTACTCGGACGCGTTCGTGCGACTTGAGAAACGAGTCCGTTAGATTGATATCACACTTTTTGTCTCCTTCTTTTAAACAAAACAATTCATTTATGTTGCCCTCATCAAAGGAGGGCTGCCGCGACCAAGAAATATCTGCAAAGGGGAACCTCTCAGTGAGGCGGCTCTTCATCTACAGGAACATCGTTGGTTTACAACAGCAAAAACAAGTGTGAAGAAAAAGAATTAAACAGTGACATCATAAAAGGACAAGCAATACTTGTTGCTTGCTTGTAATGACGCACGCCGAAACACTTGAGCGCATAATAAAATACTCTAGACAGAGAAACAAAAAAATAAAAGAACTAAAATACTTGTTCAGCCTGTCTCTTTGTCTACAGACTGCTTACGTAGAGTGTAAATAATAATGGGAGATAGAGGAATATGAATATAGAAACGAGTATACATATATATGCATTTACCGTTATGCATTCCTGCTCCTTTGTTCATAGTGTTTAATTAAATGCGTGCAAGTACTAGAAACGGTTTGTCAGAAAGACTTTTAGTGCTTACACCTTGTATATTACTGCTCCTGTTAGTACTAAGCCTGCCTTTGCATTTCTGCACTTATCTTCCATAATATTTATATGTACAAAAAGCAAATACATATGTATATATAGACACACATATATATATATATATACATATGTTTACATGTTTTTATCTTACAGCTTCTGCTGCTTGTGTAATATGATGCAGCGCGAGGAGTTCTGTTTGTTCGTCTTTGCTTTCAAGTTGAAAAGGCAAAGGGTCCTCAGGGCCAACGTTGCGGCCGTAAGGATCTCCTAACCCTTCATCGTATATCGCTCTGCAGGTACAGCAGGGAGAACAACAATCAATAAACACGTGCACTAGCAATACAAGCACCTATATATATATATGTTTATATATATATATATGTATATTGTATACGTGCATATGCACATATACCTGTGTATGAATGTGTACTTTCATATATACATAGATGCATGAATATATATACAAATATTTACAGATTTATCTATACACCTATGCACCGATAGGTATAGATTATATTTACTTAGCTAGCGGTACATCTAGGTATATGGACTCATATATATGTACGTATGTAGATGCGAAGTACAATGGAGATCAACGAGTAAGCACTAGATAAACAAAAAGGCAAAACAGCAATAAGAAATGCAACACTGCAAGAGCAGCAACGACCAGAGAAGGAACCTCCAAGGAGATAAGATACGCAAAAGAAGCAGCAAGCGAACACATATAATATACCACTGTAAGCAGCAGATAGTCACATAATAGCATTAAGTTGTATAGTGTCACACGCAACATCTATTTGTCCTTTTCAAAGGCACACACATAAATAGCCACTGCCAATGATAAATAAATTAAACGACAAAACCGTTTATTTATTTTATACAGTTATTTAAATGAGGATGCCTGTACCTGTTGCTCTGTTGCACATTTCTACGCCGCTTAAGCAACAAATGCAAACTGGAAGGAATATGCATAAACAGTAAATTGCTTATTTACTTACAATATATATATATGCATATCATCTATTTACATATTTATTTAAATGACCACGATTTACATGACTTGTTGCGCTAGACTAAACGCATCATGTGCAGCGGGCCCGCGGGCCGATTGATTTTTCGCATTTAAGGTTTTTTACATCTTACTCGATGCGCAGAATTCCTTTTGGAGGCTCTTTTATGCTTTCAATGAGCTTGTCTGTAACTCTATTTAATCCTTTTTCCCGTTTATATGCAGCAGTCTCTTGCACGGACGAATGCAGAGCCTGCCGATGCCTCCATGAGTCACGAAGATAAGTTTCCAACAAAGTTGTGTCAATAGCTTCTTTTGTATTTAATCGTTTTAAATAAAACGCATCAGCAGAACAATTTGAAGAAAAATCGGGCAGTTCCGCCTCCGATTCGCCTAAAGAAGATCGCTGGACAGCAGCTTTGGAAAGAGAGGATATCTGCACACAGCACAGCAAGATAATAATGCGAGTAATTATGATATACAGTAATCATAATCATAGCGGGTCTAGTTCCAATATGTGATTAAGAAAATACTCATGAAGAATTTGCGGAAACAGGAAAACACCATTTTCATCACGCAGTGCGGATAATAATGAAAAAGGACAATCATATATAAGCAAGAAGGCAAGGAAATATATAAATATAGGTGAATATGCATGAACCCCTGTGGCGACCGGCAGAATATTCCACATATTTGCTATATTAAGAAGACAGCAAATATATATGCATATATAGTAAGCACATAGACAATGAATAAACGCATGCATATATATATATATATATGTAAGTACGGTAAATACTTAACAACTTTACAAATATACATAATAATATATCCACGTGTATACATATATATATACATATGTGTATATTATATTTTCTATGTGCTTACCATAGCAAATATATATAATATTCTGAATACATATATATATATATATACATAAATTATGGACGGAATCGTACATTTATATATTGTACAATTGTGCAGATATATATATGTATGTATGTATGTATATGTATACTTATTTTTACATAGTATACTTGAGCTGATATCAACAGGCTGTGCAGTCACCTGCAGTGGAGAGCCATAAAACACAATTGGACACAATGCAGCAAAATTTGCAAATCAGAAGAAAACCAGAAAACAGCAAAAAAGGAGAAAGACAAGAAGATATTTCAATACCAACTTGTATGAGGCAACCTACCGAAGACTTCGGATCAGGTTCAGTCCAGTTTGCGCCTGTCACCACAACGAGAAAAACAAAAAAGATAAAACCAATAAATAAACTATCACTGTTGATTTAGTATAGTGCCTACTTTTGTTTCGTTCTGAATGGAAGGCAGCACCACTTTGAAAAAATGAAAGGGCATAATATTCAATAGAAAAATGTTATTATAACAACACTTCTAATACTGGCAACAACTTTTTTGAATGGCATTCATAATTTTAAAAGAATAGCAATACACTAGTAATGATAATAATAATACTCATAATAAAACATTATGGCAACAAGACCAAGTATTTTTCTACATTTCTTACATAACATATCCATGTCCTTCGGATCGAAATTTGTTTGTTGCTCATCTCCTGTATTTGCTGTTCCTCTTCTAGGCGTCCATTTTCTGTCTTTCGCCTTTGTGTATTGTAGCAAGTAGTCTTTCTTTTTAATGTGGGGCATAACTTTCCAGTGTTCTGCTGCTGTATCGTCATCAGCGAACCGCTGCGGCATTCGTTTGTCACCTAACAATAGCTGCTGCATATCTGGGGCCTTTACTGGGTTTTTCTGCTGCAGCAGCTGCTGCACTCCCTCCTTCCTTTCTTTCTTTTCTGCTGCTTCTGCTTCTTGCGTTTGCTTCTGAAGAGCAGCGAGCCTGTTTGAGTTAGCAGAGGTTTGTTGGGGGAGGCCCACCCTGCTCTTCTTTTGGGGCTTCTCTTCCATTACGCTCTTGCTCTGCATTTCTTTTCTGTCGTGCAATGTAGGAGGTTGTTCATATCTCAAAGAGGAAGAGGGGCCCGCAGAGGGTTCAGCATCAGCAGCACGGTGGCCCACCTGCTCCTTCGCTGCTGCTTGGTCTACTTCCCTTTTCTGCGCTGTCTTTACACCCGCCATCCCTGCTGGGGTGCCATTGTCTTTACTGAAGGCAGAAATGCTATCTTTGTGTACAATGGAGTGGGTTTTTGTGTCTGTTGTAGCTGCGTTCTTTTCGCTGTGTAGACGCCTCTCCCCCCTATGCCGCACTCTTTGGGCATCCTCCACAGTCAACAAACTCCGCGAGGACTTTCTGGTTTTCTTCGCTGCTGCTGCTGTCGTGGAGGTGTCTCGACCGGGTGCCTGATGCTGCTGCTGCTGCTGATGCTTTTGCTGCTCCTGCTTCATCTTGGCGGGTGGGTTGCTGCTCGCCACTGGGCCACTACTACGGGAGGCCCCGCGAGGAGGTTGGGGGAGCGGCATTGTGCTGAAGTCTGGGAAGTTTTCACAGCAGCATTCAACACCTATAGGGGGAAAACACAAAAAAGGAAGAGGGAGAGAAGCAGCAGCAACTCATGGGCTCATCCGTGTCTCCACTGGCTGCCTCGGCCTCCATGTGCAGCAACGTCGGTATCGGACGTGGTTGACACAGTGCGAGAACTGTGAACGTTTGTTTTGTTCTTGCTGTTGCTGTTTGGCTGCTGCTGCTGCTGCTGCTGCTGCCTAGCCGTGTGAGAGGGCAGTCGGCAGCGCGGTTGAGTGGAGAGCAGGAGCTGTTCGTCGTTGATGCCGTTGCGACTGAGGAGAAGGGAGAAGAGGAAACGAAGTCATTATGTAGGTTTAAGGCGTCGCATGCGGCAGCATTTGTTGGCGCATGACGAAACGAGTGGAGCAGCAGCTGCACGCGAATGATTTCGGCTGCAGCGCAAGTGGTTTAATTGGTGCCTGTCTTTCTTCTTATTCCAAGGGAGTTAAACATACAAATAATATTGAAGAGTTTATTTGAACTTTAGTCCAGAATAACGCCAGTCCGCAGGCACAAGCCGCTCACACTCCCTGCTGCCGGCGTTCAGTGCGTGCGACCGAGGACAGAGCAGTCCTTCTCTCAAACAAGGAGGAGCAATACAAAACCCCCTTGCAAATACCATTTAAAGCAAACCAGCAACTTCTAAAGTTTGCAGGACTCTCGGATTTAATCAACAAGAACAACAGCAGCAGCAGGCAGCAAGAACCGCCGCACGCTGTGAAAATCGATGCTAGCCGACGGACTATAGACGGAAGCAGCTTCAGTTTGCCACAACAAAATCATAGGAATAGACAATAGCTTGGAGCTTTTAAACGGAATAGTAGGCGAACAAAATAGCCAATTCGCTGAGGCAAACAAAAACTAGAACACAGAAGATTGGCAAGAAAATTCAGTAGCTGCACTGCAGCCTATAGTAGACCGCGCCGCGGCTGTGCGTGGATGTTACCAGAAAACAGTCGCCATATTTATATTTATTCTTATATATATATATATCTACTAACTAAACCAAATTGTTGTTTTCTTCTCCAATGCAATGAATTTTTCGCCTTCATCTGCCGGGAATCGAACCCTGGCGAACAAAGGGCCGCAACTGCCGGGGGGAGCAGCCGACCCCCGCCTGTCTGCTGTTGCGTTTCATCTGTTGATGTGGCCAGTTTCTTGTTATTTGCTTATTTATATTTTGAGTTTTCTTCCTCTTATCACTGCCTTAAAATGACTCCACTGCAGGGCAACCTGTGCCCTCCGCCTCGTACAGCAACAGTAACGATGCCTTTCACGTGTGGTGTAGCAGCAGCGTCATGATACAACCCTTCTCTTTCCTCAAAACCAAACAGAGCAGCTGCTGCACCGGGTCATGCATGGCCTGCCTCCTCCCTCACTGCTTCATAGGCCCAAACTTCGAGGGGCTTGTCGGTAGGGTCCCGCCTAAGGCCCCCTGTACGGGGGGCCCCTTCAGGGGGCCTCCAGGGCCCCCTGCTGACGACCCTATTCAAGGCTCTTTTTCAGCTATGCCCTTCCCCTTGCCTGCTGCTGCTTTGCCGGCTCTTCCCTCGGAAGCCTCAAGGGGGACGCCCAAATCAGTGAACAGGGTGTCCTTTAGGGGGGCACCCAACCTCCGTAAGGGCCCTCCTTTTGTTAAGAGGTTCTTTCTCCCGCTGCTAGCGCTTCTATCGGTTTTATGGGTTGGTTCATGCGAAGCAGCAGCAGCATCACCTGCTGCTGCTGCTGCTGGCTGCAGAAGACTCTGGGGCTTCACGCAGCGGGTTAAGATGGAGTTGAGAGAGCGGCTCGCAGGCGAGGGGCCCCCAGCAGCATTTTGCTGCTCCTCATTCTTCTGCCCTTCGCCGCGCGCACGAAGAACTGTTGCTTCTTTCAGCGCCAGACGCAACGTCATCAGCGGCACCAGATGCAGCAGATGTTACACCAGTGGCACCAACATCTGCTACAACAGCAACAACAGAAGCAGCAGCAGCAGAAGCAGCAGTATCGAACCTGCGTCAATGCACTGCAGCGTATCGCTGCTGCTGCCTTTGAGGCCGTTTGCTCCCCATGGGAAGAAACAGCGAGGGGTTCTCCTGAAGGTCTATGAGTTTCCCTCTTCTTCGCCCTTGTGCGGTGCATCTGCTGCTGGTGCTGTTTCTGCTGATGCTGGGGGCGCCGCAGTAGAAACCACACCAGAAGCAGCAACACCAGCAGAAACCACACCGGAAGCAGCTACACCAGCAGCAGCAGCATCAGCAGCTGCAGCGCTCTCGGCGATTGTGTCGCAAGTGGAGTCCTTGGAATCTGCAGCAGTAAGCTGCTCTCTTCAGACACCTTCGGGTGTATGCACATCTGAGGAGGTGCGGCGGGCCACATCGACACTAAAGACCCTTACAAGTTTGCTCTTGCAGATGCTGCAGTGGCGCTCTGTGCCTTCTTCTCTCCTCTCAGCTTCTCACGACATCCTGCTGCGCTCAACGACCCTTTTCCATCAATGGACGCATTCAAATACCCAAAAAACTCCAAAACAAAGGGGCCTCCAAGGGGGCCCCCAACAAGATTTCCAGAGGGGCCCACATAGGGGGCCCCCCCGAGGGGGCGGCTTGACCCAGGGGGCTTCTTTGGAGGGTTCTTGCCGGCAGGGGCCCCCGCCCAGCAGCAACGAACTTCTACTGCTGCAGAACGCGTGGCACATAGCTAGTGGTTATCTTGAAACTCTGCAGCAGTTGCAGCAACAGCAGCAGCAGCAGCAGAAGGTGATGCAGCTGCTGCTGCAGCGCAAAGCTGGCGACTCCACTTTTGCACTAATGCTGGCCGACGATCTGCTGCTGCTGCAGCAATACCGCCGCGACTGCCTTTCGAATCTTGCTACGCGCATTTCGTCTCTGACCGGCAGAACAGCAGAAACGCAGCAAACGCAGCAGCAGCAGGTGCCATGGGATATCGCTCATCTCCAGCGTGCCCATGGTGTGTCTGCTGCAGAGACAGCCGCAGCTGCTGCGGCACTGCTGCAGCAGGGAGTGGCTGCAGCAACGGTGCTTCGGGTGGCATCCTCCTTATTGAGCCCCTTCCAAGGTGCCTGTACACCTGGCGAGTCGCATGCACCATTCTCTTTAGACCGATCTGCTGCAGGGCAAGGTTTAGCTGAAGGTACTGCAAATACAGAGACCAGCAAGATACAGACTGTTTCCACAACGGCAGCAGCTGCAGCGGCACCTCCCACCCGTAATCTCGGCGCAGCAACGCATCTGCTGCTGGCCCGAGCCTTTGCTGAAGAAGGTTGCAGCAGCCGAGCACAGCAGCAACTCGTCATGGCGCTTAGGGGCTCCCAAGAAGGGGGGGGCTCTGCCGCAAGTAATACTATCAACGAGACATCTTCCATCCAGGGGGTACCCAAGCACGGAGAAGAGGCAATAGGAGAGACCCTGCAGCGTGATGCGGTTGCTGCTGCAGTTTCTGTTGCTGCAGCAGCAGTGAAGGATGGGGAGGTGCGTTAACTGCTCCTACAGAGTATTTGCTGCTTCTGCTGCTTCTACTGCACGGTCTTTGCTGCTGCTGCTGCTGCAGAGTCGTTGCTCCTGCTGGAAGCTGCTGCTTGCCTGCTGTCATCTGGTTCCAAGTTAACTGCCGTAGCACCCGACGCTGCGCTTACTGCTACATGCGTCGTTTCCCTTGCTGCTATAAATACCTCTCCACCCCACTTTTGCTGCTGCTGTTACTGCTGCCCTTGCTGCTGCTGCTGCTGCTGCTACTGTTTGTGCGCACTACGTACAGCTGGAGAGGGCCTGCGCTGCTCTGCAGCTACTTCCTGTTTGTGTCTCCCTCCGTTTCTTCCGCACCTTGCTGCCCGTCTCTCTTGAGCTGTCGCGTCGCCTGTTGTTGCATGAGGGCCCATTTGGGGACCCCTTAATTGGCCTGGTAGCGCAACATTTTGCTGCTTCTGCGCTGCTCGCCAGGGAGGCCCTGCAGCAGGGAGAGGGGCTGGAAGCAGCAGCAGCTGCACTGCAGCAGAGCCAAATGGCTATAGCTAGGTGGGCCCTGCTGCCTGTGTTGGGCCCTGCTGTCTCTGCTGCTGCCTGCAAGCTGGTGGACACGGTGTACGTACACCTGAAAAGCTTGCTAACTTCACGCCCCCCTCCGGTGGATCTCTCGCTGCAGCAGCAGCAGCTCCTTGCGGCCGCTATCGAGGCCCTCTTCGCTGGTGGGGCTACGCAGCAGCAACAGGGTCAGGAACTGCTCTCCCTTGCTGCTTTTGCAGCTGCAGATACGAAGATAACGGAAAATAAAGGACAGCAGCATCAACAACAGCAAAAAGGGGGATTAGGAGTAGGAGAGGGGATGAGCCAAGAAGGAGAAACAACAACAGCACAAACGAGAAGAGATACAACAAAAAAACAGAGAGATTCCGCGCGTTGTCTCATTGCTGCTGCTTTTATAGGGCTTGGAAACGCTGCACAATCACTTTTGAGAGAAGCCGAAACAGCCGCAGTAGCTGCAGCAGCAGCACCAGCACCAGGCGCTGCAGAAGCGTTATACACTGAAGCTAAGGATGCAACGGCGGCAGACAGAGCAGCTGCAACTGCTGCTGCAGCACCTAGGCCAGCAGCTACAGGCGCATCAGCAAGCGCACCAACCATCTTCGAGAACGTCACTCCTCAACCACCAGCAGCAGCAGCGGCAGCAGCAACAGCAGCAGCGGTAGCAGCACCAGCGATAGCAGCGACGGCACCAATAACAAAAGTAGCAACAGCCGAAGCAGCAGCAGCAAGAGCAGCAACAGCAGCAACGCCAGAGAGAGCAGCAACAGCAGCAGCAGCAGCAGAAGTAGCAGCACAAGCAGCACGACTAAAAAGCCTTGCACGCTGGCTGCAGTCGTTGGCTGCGGCGTTCACGGGAGAAATGCCATATGAGGTTGTCGTTGCTGCAGGGCAGGTGATGCTTGCAACGTCTCGTTTAGGCGTACTGTCTGAAGAGACAGGATCTGCTGCTCCTGCTAACTCAGCCACGATTGCCTCTCTTCAACAACCCATACAGCGGAAGAGAGTAGCTACAGCAACAGCAGCAGCAGCAACGGCGGCGGCAACGCAGCAGCAGCACCAGAAGCAAAGGCCGACGAGCTGTCAAGACACACCGATGGTAGTAGAGAGGCAGCAGCAACTGCTGTCGCTCCTGCGGCGGCAGCAGCAGAATGGCGATGCAGCAGCTGCGCTGCTTCTGCTGAAGACGCATGTGGATCTTGCTGCAGCAGCAGAAGCAGCACTGGATACTGCAGCTGACAGGGTCGTAGGCAGACAGGCAACGGATGAAAACAAAAGCAAAGACAAAGACGAAAAAAAAGACAAGGATAAGGGGAGAGAAGGCAACATCAACATAGAAAGAGACAGCCTCGCTCACTCTATCAATAGTGCATTGGCTGCCAGGCCCAGCATGGACTGCTTCTACTTCGCTGCTGCTGCTGCTGCTGCTGCAGCAAATCCGGCTGCTGCGCTTGAGTGAGCTGCTGCTGCTGCCTATCGTCCTTTCACGTGTTTACTGTCTGTCTGAGGGGAAGTTGAGTCTAGAGATGAGCAAAGACAGAGAAGGATACAGACTTTGCGTCTCCGCCTCGGTCTCTAGGCCTCTTTCTGTTTTGTCTCTCTTTTCCCCCCTCTCTCTATTTCTCTTTGTATATCTTCTCCGTTTCTGTCTTTATTTCTGTGTAGATATCTTTGGTTCTTTTCCTTCTCCGTGCAGCTATCTGCATCTGTACACAGTAACTCTATTAAATAGGCAGTGCACGCGCTACTGAAAGCATTACATACATAAATAAATATGTGTATATATACATGTGTATACATATATATATATATATATGAATCCATATATATATATATATATATGTAGTGCGCATGTGCGTGCGTATGCATATTTATGCACTATATATATATATATATATAGTGCATGCATTATGCGAATGCACCCTATTCAGTACATATATATATATATATATATGCATGTGCATATAACTATATGTGCATCTACCTCTACATAAACATAAATAATTAAATATGCATGTACACATTTCCATATATATATCTATATCTATATATATATATATATATATATATATATAATATATGCATTTTGGCTGGGGTGTTCAGGGTTGCTGCGCTGCAAGAGAAGTTCAGCGGCAGCCGCTGGGTGAAGACCTACAACGCTGCCATCAAGGCTTCTGTTGCTGCTGTCTCCTCTATCTTTCCTGGAGGCCTAATAGCTCCTTTTTCACGTGCTTCTCGCGCTGTCTCTTCTGTCTCTCCTGCCCCCCTCGCTGCCTCCCCCTCTGTCTCTATCTGTGCTGCTGCTCCTGCTGCTGCTCCTGCTGCTCCTCCTGCTGCTGCTCCTGCTGCTGCTTCTGGCGTCCTAAAAGAGGATCCTGTTGCTGCACTGCAGCGCGTGTCCTCAGCAGCACTTGAGGTGTACACACAGCTGCGCTCGAAGGGCCCCCTTCCCAACTACAACACCTTCCTCTTGACTGCTCGCCTTCTTTCAGCATTCACGGCAGCTGTTGTTGCTGCTGCTCCTGTTGCTACAGCTTCTGCTGCTGCTCATCATGAACTCCGCAGGGATACTACCGGCTTGGACAACACCATTTTGCTGCATTCAGCAAGAGATGCTGCAGCAGCGGCATATTCCCTCTCAAGCGATTACGAAGACTCGCTGCTGAGGGGCCCTCTCCGCGCGAGAGCCCTTTACAGAGCCCGCGTACAGCAGCGGCAGCAGCAACAGCGGCAACAGCAGCAGCAGCAAAAACAGCAGCAGCAGCAGCAGCAGCCAGAGGTACGGTATTTGCTAGATGAGGTGCTGCAGCAGTACACCCCTTGGGTCCACGGCGAGTCGATGAGGGTTTTGCTGCTGCAGAATGAATTCCAAGGCGCTCTTCTTCTCTTTGATTGCCTCCTCACCTTGAGGCAACGCCTGCGCCACGAACTCCATACACTGCAGCAGCAGCAGCAGCCACAGCAGCAACAACAGCAGCAGCAACAGCATTGGCAGCGGCAGCAGCTACAGCAACAGCAGCAGCAGCAGGACCTACTGCCGGATCTGCCGCCTGGGGTGTTGGATTTGGCTTTGCGGGCGTTGGAAGGCGCGAGACTAACGGGAGTGTCTCCTTCGTGGGCCTCAATTGCCCCCCTGTTTTCTTCTTCTTTTCCTTCTTCTTCTTTTTCTTCTTCTTCTTTTTCTTCTTCTTCTTCTTCTTCTTCTTCTTCTTCTTCTTCTTCTTCTTCTTCTTCTTCTTCTTCTTCTTTTTCTTCTTCTTCTTCTATTGCATCTGTTTTTTCTGCGACTCCTCTGTCTCCTTGCCCCCCTGCTTCCTCTCTGTCTCCTTCTCCTGTCTCCGCCTCCTCGCCTCGATGGAAACTGAGAAGACAGCTGGCGGGCTTGTCAAGGGGAAGGCTTCGTGCAGCAGAACAGCTCGAGAGATATCTGCAGACGCGAGAACAAACGAATTTACATTTGTATATCCCCCACAAACCGCAACTCGATGCCCAGGTATGCTGCTGTAACAGCAACAAGGGGCCCCCAACTCAGTTAGCCCCGGAAAGCAGGTTCCCCCTGCGGCACACTCCCCCTTTCGGATGCCCCATGCGGTTCGTGTGGGGCCCATGCTCAGCAGGATACACAACGTAGCAAAGCATCAAAGGGGATCCTCTTCGTACCGGAAACGACTTTGCACTCTTCCGTCACTTGCGACAGCGACAATAGCAGATATGCAGCAGCAGCAGCAACACTAACAGCATTAGCTTGGTTGCTGGTGTGTTGCTGAGTATCTCCGGCCTCTCTTGAAGTTCTGTTTTCCTTTCTGTGTGGTGCAGCTTCCAGACCAAAGCACCGCTGCAGCAAATGCAAAGGCTCGGCTGGTAGGCCATTCATACAAGGGGTATTAGGGGAATAAGGGAAGGAGAGGGGGCCCCGAGGATTTACTCAGCAAGCACCGCAATGAGGAGCCCCTTGCTATTTACCGGGTCCCCTTATTGTTTGCGGGGGCCCCCTTGAAACCCCTGAGGGCGCCTGGGGGCCTTTAGCGGATTAGAAATTGGCGTGTGTTGGTGCTTGCATTTCTGTGCGTGTACATGCCGTGGGCGCGTGCGTTTTGCTTTGCTCTGTTGTGGGGTTGCACTGCGGCAGATGGAGGCGGAGTCTGTAGAAGAATGGAGCAGAGAACTGGCAAACTTAAGGAAAGAACAGAGAGAAGGCCAAACGCGAATTTGGGTAGGCAGGGTTAAGGTGTACACACACCTTTATGCTACATATCTGGTGGCACGTGCGCAGCGACTGATTGACTCTCTTATTGTTCTGCTTGCTTCCTTGCCAGATACTCGTGTTTGTTGTGCTGGTTTGTGAATTCGTCGTCTTGCTATTCAATTGTCTTGGGTATTTCTTCGTTCGTTTGTTCATTCGTTGGTGGTCTTGCTCGTTTGTCTGAAACTCTCTGTGCAGTTGGGGTGTTAGGGGTTTGTTCTGTTTTGCTTGCTTCATTTCTTTGCTTGCCTGTTTGTTTGCTTTTCTTCGTTGTACACCCAGTTGAGGTGACCCTGCAGCGGCAGGTCCTATAGCTCAGTTGGTTAGAGCATTCGGCTAATAACCGAAAGGTCGCCGGTTCGAGACCGGTTGGGACCATTGATTTACATTATACATCTGTGATTATATATATATATATATATATATATATATACATATATGTAAATCATGTTGCAGCATGCAGCTTCGTCCAGCTTCTTGTTGTATGCTTTCCCTCATAAAATGAATGACTGTGTTGCTTCATGCGGCGCCACTGCAGAGGGCAGACGAAGAACAAATAATTAAAAAACTCGTCAGCAAATTCGGAGGGGTCGCCGCCATACAGACACTTCACAAGCAAGCCCAGCAGCAGCAGCAGCAACAGCAGCAGCAGGAGCAGCAGAGGTGCCAGCCGTACCAGAAACTGCAACAGCACGGAACAAAGAGAGCGCAGCAGCAACAGCAGCAACATGAACGGCAGCAGCTCCACAAGATACGGCAGCAGCAGCAGCAGCAGCAGCACCCTCCTGAGCCGTCGCCGCCTCAGCAGCAACAGAAGCAAAACCAGGAGGAGGAAAAACTCGTGCGTATGCCTTCGCCTTTACATTTTTGTGAATCGGATATGGCTGCGGTGCTGCTGCTACCGCCTCTCCTCTGGTCTTCTGCCTTGGAGACTGAAATGGCGCGAGGGGCCCCACGTGAAGTCCAGTCCATTTTGGAGCTCCTCTTCAAAGTAAATGCTGCTGCGGCTGCTCGTTCTGCTGCTAGTGTTGCTTCTGCTGTTTCTCTTTCTGGTGTTTATGCTGGTGGTGCTGTTGATGTTGCTGCTGCTTCTCTTGCTGCTCTTGTTGCTAATGCTGCTGCCAGTGCTCTTTCTGCTGCTAGTCCTGCTGCCGCTGCTGCTGCTGTTAGTAGCATCGGAGGCTCCGCTGTTGCCTTTGCTGCTGCTGCTTTTTCTGCTGTTGTTTTGGATCCGGTAGGGTCGAAAAGGACTGGCGCTGCAGCGAGAAGCACCAACAGCCTGTGCCTTTTCTTGGTTCGGTGCTAGCTCCTTTCTGAATGGTTTTGCTGCATACAGCTGCACTCTCCCGAAGCAGCAGCTGCAGCAGCAGCTGGTGCTGCTGGTTCTGCAGACGCTCATGGTGCTGCCGCTTCTAATGGGCTGCGTATGCATGCGCACGTGCGTTGTTCTGTGGGTCAGACGGCATCGCTTGACTCGTCTTTATCTCGGCAGGTACTGCGTCCTTTCCCTGTTGCGTTTTCTCTTCTTTTGTTCTTCGGCCGCTCGCGGTTCGCCAGCGCGGCTGTGGATTTGTTTTCATTTTGGTTGGCTCTAACCAAAGCAGAGACTACAGGTGTACATACACCCAAGTATGTTGCACCCACCGTCGCGCATGCAGCCAGACTTCTGGAGGTTGCTGTCCGAGCCACTGCTGCAGCAGGTAAGCCCCCGAAGCCCCAACCTCTTCTCCTAAAGCTACAGCTAGCATCGATACTGACTTTACCCTAAGTATACTGAGAGGAGCAACGCCTGGTGGCTTTTCCTTGTGTGTAGCAGTAGAAAGGTAGCGAGAAAAGGGGAGGCCGATTTTAATGCATTAAGTACAACTTGGTTACAGTGATATCTTTAAAACGGCGAGTGAAAATGGCATTGTCGAGGTGTATGTACAGCTATACAATGAGGCACTTTGTCAGGTGTATACGCAGCTATTTACTGCCAGTGGCGTTGTAGCTTGTAAAGGAAAAAGGTATTATGCGTTGTTGCTTATATGCAGGTCGATGGGAGTTGTCTCTGGAGGCCGTTGAGGCATTCCTGCGCAGTCGTAAATGGCTCATTTCTGAGGTGTATGCACACCCAACCGACGGAGGTGCTCGCCGTTTGCGTCTTCACTTCTTTCATGCTTCTCTGTCTCGCGCTCTGCGTCTTCTGGCCTGCCAGTTAGCTAGCCACTCCTTAGCAGCTAGCGGCGAGCTGCAGCAGGTACAAGAAGACTTCGCGAGGAAATGCGCCGCCTGGTGTGGCGGATGTGGGGCCCCACAGTGGTCTGAACAGACACCCCAGGCCCGGTCTCTTAATGCCTTGCTTGAGGAGGAGACAGCCTTTGCTTCTCTTAAACGGGAGTTGAACAAATTCCGCCGAGGCCGCCTTACGCACTTCATTGCGCAGGACTCACCAGGCGTGCAGATAGCTCACGCGACACAGCAAACTGCTTCTAAGAGATAGAGGCATGCACATAAATTCAGGGGCCCTGCAGCACCAACAACCGACCACCGGAAATGAGGGTTTGTTGGTTGGATTTACCCCATTTAGTACTGCAGCGGAGGACTCCGCGGGAATCCCTTTGGATAATGACGGCCTCTTTTCTTTTTAATTTGCACAGCTCCCGTGCACACATTTTTTGCACGTTCCGCTTATTCCTCCACCAATTTCATCTCTTCACGCACGCCTACCCACGCTTATATATACAAAACGCACATGTCACTTGGACAAATGCACACACGCACATACACACATACACATACACATACGCATACACATACACACACATACACACACACACACACTCCACTCTCCAACACACAGGCTTCTGAACGTCCCATGATCAACATTCCCTTCCTCTATCCTCAATAGGCCTTCACACTTGCGCATTCCGACCGACAGGA
>NW_013547118.1:0-16088 GCF_000499425.1 Eimeria acervulina
TCCTGTCTATTACATTCAATTGGAAACCTTTTAACATACTAGCCACTGCTAGAGATGTTCATTGCCTCCCAACGTCATCTGCAGGACATCTGCGCCTTCCGATGAGACGGTGAACAGGCGGTTCGGGGCCTGTGTGTCGCGACGCACAAATAGATCACTAGTAGGCAAGACTTATATATTCCTACTGTATGCATATTTGACTCCATTGTTCTACAGAAAGCGCATTCCCAAGCGTTTCGAAATAGCAAGTGCATATGCGCCACTTCCTGTGGAAAGAGGCAGCACCGTGAATGGTCAGTACGCATCTATACTCACTTCACTTTGCATTTATTTCCCAGGCAACAAGGCACTCGCACTACACAGAAAGTACGCCCACCTAAACCCAAGCCCTACTACATCCAATGCTCGCCTCGAGTCACAGACACCAGAAGCTCCTCCAACCCCAAAGCATGCAAAACGAAGCCGGACCTCTGCCCAGCCCAAAGGTTTCCTCATTCGATAACCGCATTGTTGCAACAGTTTGGCGGTAACATGGCAGGCAACTGGGGAGTGCATCATTTCACTACACTCACCAAGCGCCCCACCTACTGAGACGAGTCAAGTCCTAGCTTAGTTGTGAATACCAAGTCCAAACAAATATTAACAAATATTACGCTTTGTTCAAACTATCAACCTCAGTCCCTACTCTAGACTCTACACAGTGCAACGGTACGTCGAAACGAGCTCAAACCCAATTCCTTCAACGTGCACAACGCGTTTCTTCGCCCGAGCACTTAGAGCCTGTCGCCAACAGTTGAGGATAGGGTGTTGGAAGTTCAAACGAAGGATTTAGGAGTGCAGTTGTTACAATTCGTTGCGATATATGTTTAGTATTCCACTGCATTTCGTCTTTTTTAAAAAAAATAGCACCACCAGCTCGCATCTTAAAAGGCCGGTGGGGTGATTTGGTCGGGTCCAATGGGCCGGCCCAAGGGTGCCTCATCTCCGGGGCCCTCCTGGGAACACGTAGAAAATAATCAAAACGCCGAGGGCAAACCATAGCGTGTCCAATAATTAGCAACGGTAGCAACCGTAACCAAGAACAAAACAAAACAAATAAGGGCATGCGAAATGCGAGAACTGCACGCCAAAGAATTGGTAACAACAAATAGGTCAGTAATACGAAACGGACAGCAACAAATAGACAGCCATAAATCAGTAAACGCGTCGGGAGGGCAGAGGACGGAGGGAAAACAAAAAAAAAACATGAGTGGCAGCGGCCGGCGTTTGCAAATGGCGTGTCCTCATGTTCAAGTGATCAGCATAGAATGATGACTTACCGATACGCTTATCCCGTGTTGTTGCAGCTCTTGTCGCATACCAAAGTGTACGAGAATGCATACAACACCCATGCTGGCTGTGTATATGCCTGCAACGCAGAAGGTCCAAATACGTGCGTCACCGACGCCAATTGATGAGTTCAAAAGGAGAGTGGCCAAGATGCATCCAGCAGGGCAAAGGCGAACAAAACAGCAGCTAGGGGTGGCTACCCACCGACAAGGGCTAGGACGAAAGAGCTTCTCCACAAGGACAGAGACAACGATCCTAAAGTCACTCAACACAACGCCCGCAAAACCTCACAGCTGAGGGCGTTTCGGTTTTTGGCAATCAGCACAGGAATAAATCGCAACAAAGGAAGGGTGACTCTTCCTTGGCTCGACAAAATGGCTCACACTTGTAGTAACAAACCCAGGAACAATATAGTATGAAGTACAACTTAACATATGCGCCGCTGGTCTAACGATGGAAAGACGTACGCTACGCAACAAAAGACCAGGAGCCATGCACCGTTCGCCATATGATTCAACAAGTGGCACACAGGGCAACGAAACCTAACCGTAAAAAATATAAAAGCAGCCCTTCCCTCCTGGAACAGTAAGGAATCGGAACCAGGAAAAGAAGCAGGGCCTCATCCTTTCCAAAGGCGGAATGTCTTTGGCCTCAACGGCCATCGTCAGCATCCCGAACAAACTGCAGTCGCAATAGAACAGATCCAAATCGCGCAATATAGCATGGCGTCAGCCCTGTTGCTGAGTTCAAGAATTTCTAAGGCGTTAGCAGGCCTGCGCTTTGTCACTTGCATACACGGTTACTGTTGACAAAATAACCGCCGCTATTCTTAGTACCAAAATACAGGACAATTCTCGGATGCAAAAATCAGGTTGTATGCAGGGATCCCGTTACAGCATAGGGCACTACCGAGAAGTACAGCTAAGCAGAACTTATAGTGTTGCTTACATCAGGTACAGCTGCAGGATGTAGTTCGAGGGCTCCGAAAGAAACGAGAAAATGTTAATGCAGGCTAGGCCAGAGGTTAGGACTGTCATGAGGCCCCCTACAAATGAATTCCACGCAACCCATGGACACTAAAAACAGCGCATAATTGTGCATTATGTACTACTTAGTACAATATGTCGTTGCGGAGCAGAACAACAGGACTGTGCTCCACGTTATGGTTCGGGAGTTATGTTTCTCTGGTTTGTAACGCCTGCAAATCAAGTGTAGCAGAGGTCGTATGTGTGTATCTTACCAACAAAACAAAGGAAACGCAAAGGCTTGGGTCCCTCCCCTAGGAATTCTGTCGCCTGCTGCAGCACTTTGCTGCCCCCACTCAGCAGTACTTCCTGAAAGCGGCCTGTGGCCCCGCCTGAGCCCCAAGCCACCTCCTCCCCTATGTAACGCAACGCAGGCATGCAGGTCTGGTGATAATGTTACAAAATGCGGTCTCTACTGCCAATGCAACACATGCAACACAGATAATGAAAAATCGTGTCTGGGTGTGGAGGGTGGAGATGTTGCTGACCTGCTCTTGCTAACACGCTCACGCGGTTTGTTAACTGCACCCAATAGGATCACCGTCACAGGTTAGTACAACTCACCCATGATGAAATGTAAAAAGATTAGGAGAACCGCAGCGCGCGTGCCCTGTCTTCTCTTCAGCGGCCGCTGGTCACACCAACAGCGGCACCAGCAGTGCTCATATGCGGGAAGCAATGCTTTTGCAACGTCGCTCGAATTTACAAAGTTCAACTAGAAAGCCCTTTAAATAGTTTTAATTCTTTAAACATAGTTTCTGCACGCAACGGAAAGTTCTTGACTGGTGGCCTTTGACGAAACAAACCCCAGCGAGGGCCGACGCCGCAACAATGGCTGCAGCCGATCGTACTGCTGAACCCAGGGCATGCTCTACTTTACAAGCATACGTGCCCCGCTTTTAGTTATTTTATTCGCCATAAAGAAAATCATCAGGAGGAGAATATAGGTGTTCTTCCTCACCGATATTCTCTGATTGCATGCGCTCTGGCTGTGGCGTGGTATGTCTGTGGTTGGGAACTATGCTTCTACTTACGTGCGGACGGGCTGCTCAGATCCACGTAAAGTGTTCTACAACTTTCTTCAATTCTGTGGCGTAAATCGAATGAGGCTTGACTACGCTTGTGTGTGGGGTTGCTTTGCAGTGGGAGTTGCGGTAAGATGTGCTCCCGCGAGCCCGCCTCCTCTCCCCAGCAGCCACCAGTGGCAAACCGTCTAGTCGCTGTGCCTAGGGCAGGTGGAGACTAGACGGGATGTCAGCTGCTTTTTTGGTGAGTTTCAATCATAGGTCTTTCCACTCCACTGCAGCTCATGACGCTCCTCAGCCAAGTTCGCGGGCATTACGCATAATAGAGCCTGATGACTGAAAGGGGCAGATGGGAGCAGCGCGTCTCTCCCCGCATCTTGTCTTGTCTCTCTGGTATACAGCTTCAACTATACTACCCCTACAGAGGAAAACAATTCACGTTTTCGTCTTTTCTGCCAAAAATTCAGCCTCTTCCTCCTGGTGAGTAATGGATATTGATGTAGATCTGCTCTCTGACGGGGAGGTGACCACCGGCTAGGAGCCTGGTCGCATTGGAGTGAACGCAGTATCCGCAGCGCATTAGGATGGAAAAGTTTGTATGGCGAAGGTAATTCATGAAAATGCACTCGACATACGACGAGCGCTCGGCGATGCGAGGGGAGTGGAGGAACTCCTGGCTTCTCCAGAACTGGTGTGGGCATCTTTTGTGTTAGATAGGAAGGTGTAACGATGATGGCAATACCTAAGCGAAGGAATTTCTTCGCTGGACCGCGTCTGGAGTATGCACGCTTTCCGACATTTGCTGCAGTGTACGTGTATCCGCTTGGCGAAACAGGCTGCTGCAAAACTAACGAAGTGCAAACAAAGGAACTTGTCGGCAGAGCATTCGAAGAGAAGCATCAGCTCTCGGTGAACATAAGCCCAAGAAAATAATCGGAACCTTCATATACGTGGCTCGTAGGGCTGTCCAGTTGAGAAGGGCAACCCAAAACCGGCTGGGCCTCAATGAGGGAGCTGATGTGTACAGGGATAAAAATAGATGAGATGATAACCAAGAGAAGCAACACCTCTTCTAGTGCCCGAAAGGAGAAGCAAAGAAGAGGATTTGGAAGTGACCTAGATACAGTGCTTGTGGACTGGGGAGTTATGGATAAGAAGTGGAAACAGACGGCATCCGGCGAATCCACAGCTCAGAAAGCCTGGGATATGTGCCAAAATTGTGTTTCTGCGAGTTTCTTACTCCTCATTCACGCAGCAGTGTTTCTCGCCAAGTTCAACAACGAAAGGTGGGTTAACTGGTTAGAGTACCTCGTCGACATTTCCCCGAAGCGGAGACATCACAATACCATTAATTTCGGGTTCCAAAAACTGTCGATGGATTGGGCGAAATATCCTCGATCGCTCCCCACGAAATGGCAGCAACATGCGAAATGACGGAGCAACGGGAAGTGACGGAGACCTTTGACAAGCGCGTAAGGACTGAGGAAATTCACAGAAAGTGAGAATATTGCTCTGAATGTTCAGGAGGCCGACAAGCTGAGTGCATATCTGATTTTCTCTGCTGCATACATATGTCTCTGAAGTATCTGCGTGCTCTCCTCCACACAGCGTATGAGCAGCGCAGAGTTGGGCCGGGGATAACTTCTAGTAGATGCTTGCACGCGTATGGTGACCCTTCTATCTTTATAGATACCTGCTCTTCCGCGCTAGTTAGTCTCCTGCTCCTCTGTGTGGCCCTCCTCAAAGTCGTATACGACAGCGCTTTTATTTTCGTTGCGTTTTGAGACGGGGCCAATTTGTGGGGCTGACGGGACCCCCGTGCCGACTCGCCCATTGGTGTTGGCCGTTGCCGTCGGCTGCATTTCCCAATATATTTTAGTGGTTGCTGTGAAATAAGCGCATAGGTGAGGCTTCCAACCCAGGCTCGGCGCATCGCATTCTATGTTCAGAGGCCACGTCACCGGGCGAGACTACCGCAGCGAGATGGCCGCTGGCAGCAGCAATAAGCAGCATCGATAGGTGCCGGGGTCCTGCCTTCCCTCGTCATTTTTCTTTCCCTTGTCCCTGTTCGCTGGTCCCTCTCTCAAACACCCATTTCTCACTCGGCGCACGCATACCCATTTTGGCACCAAGGCTCAGGAGGGTGCGTGCTGTTTCGGGAGAGGGTGAGCAGATGTAGCATGGTTAGCCTTAAGTATCACGTGGTTCTATCTGCGAGCATACTCGGCGCGGGCGTCCAAGTGAGCCAGCAGCAATAACACCTTCCTACAGTATCAGTGCAGGCATCAGTAGGGGGGCTAGGTGTGCTCGCATCTGGGGCTACCTTGCAGCACTCGTTTCAGCAAGGAATGCTGCAACTTGGGGCAGGTTACTTCTTCCTTACCCCAGCACCAAGCCCCTCTGCGGCGGTGCTCAGGAGGCCTGGACTTGGAAGAGTGGTCAGCTGTTTCTGGAAAATTCTTAACAAATATTTTGGCTCTCTTGCAGTTCACAAGTGCCCTCGGCTGATGCAGAGTACTCGTATATATAATGCAGCTCGTGACGTCTCCATTGTGACTCAAATATGAGCGGGCCATCCTTTAGCCTAAATACCCTCCTTTTTCTGGGGCATAAACACAGTCGGCAGAGCCAGTTTGGAACTCCCTTAGCTGAAATGATGTAGAAGTACTGAAGCTAACGTACTACCCTCCCCTTCTGTATGTATTTGCTCTATAAATTCAGCGGCACAGGTTCCCCGAGCTGTTAGGCAGGACACCCACCAGTTAACAGTTGCGGGACCCTCCGGTGCAGCTGCTCCCGCACTGGCAACACCACATGTAAGCGCCGCCAAGCCCACAGCCTATGCATGCGTAAAATCAGTATTCAGTACTCAAAAAGCTGAGCTACTAATAGCAAGTATGAACTAGCATCAGGCCACGCTACTAAATGAAAATAAGTAAATTGAAAAACAATTCCTCCATGACAGCAAAATTTGGTATTTTGTGACGCCCCAACTGGATACGAAGGAGCCTCACGCACCATCGCGTCTAAAGAAGCTTTCGCGAAGAAAACCGTGCTGCAGGGCTTTCCCTGCTGCAGGGGCAGTGCTCCAGCAGAGTGCTATTCTGAGAGGGCAACCATCCCAAATTCGAGCACTCCAAAAACCGCCGTGTCGAAGGTCCACGCAGGCTCATCCTGTTCCAATATCTAACGGCCTACCGGGTTTGCAACGCTGCGGTACAGCTGCGTTTTCCCCCAAGCAACTCAAAACGCTCGCCGACATGGTGGGGATTAGGCGTGTCAGAGAAGGATCGCCTGCTGTGTGTCTTCGCTGGTGTTGACGGGTGCGATCGTAGTGCTGCGCGTGGCTTGGTGTTTCTGAGATGCGCTTGCCATAGCAAGAGGTAAGTGTTACAGGGTTACTTTGCGCCCTTGAAAGACTTGACTGTTTAGCCCTGTGTCGGTACTGCTGGTGCTCTCCCTCCTGCTGCTGGAAAGTAGGAATCCGTTGCCTTTGGAATGGTCGTTGTAGCGCCTGGGTGGATAAAACTGTGCCGTCTAGCAAGCCGTCTCCTGGAAGCAAAAGGCTCCCGCCGGCGGCAGTTAGTGGCATGCATAATGTTGTGGTTACATTTTTTCTGTGGATATGTTGGCCGGCAGATAAGTGTGAACTGTTCACCTTTTCGGTCATTGACATCTTCTTTCGTATTTTTGTGTCGTGAGACGGGTTTCACGCGCATTCGCGTATCCGTTCTCTTACAGGGCTGCAGGAAAAGGAAAGACTTTGTTGACATGGCTGCCAAAAACTTCAAGCGTTGAAGGGTTTTGTAGCAGATGACATCATTGTATGCTTGAAGCTTGCCTGCGTCTGCTCTCCTTTCACTCCGCAAGGCTTGTAAGGGAGTCTAGCCGTCGGTGCGATTTTTGTATTTGATCGTTTCGTAGCCGAAACGATCCTCCAAAGCGAGTCATAGCTACTTCCGACGTTTTCCTGATCATCCGCGTCAGATGAATCTACGTAGGACTTCGACTCCATCTTATCCAGTTCTTGCTCATGCGCCTCTCCCTGTGTCCGGTAATGCGTTGGAACGTAACCTTCTGGGGCCCTCTGCGTTTTAGTTTCCTGCTTCCTAGTGTCCAATAAATATACACTGGAAGAGAGGTTAGTAGAGCTTCAGGCGGTGGCTGTGTTGTTTGTGCAGTTACCTTCACAATTACGTAGAATGATACCCACCTGCTGGATCCAGCTCGTTTTAGAGCTGTGGGTTTGATGAGAAGACAATCTTACCTTTTTATATGCACAACATTTTTTTCCCAATGCAGTTCTCCCGTGGAGGGCGACTACCTTCTGAGACTCTTCCGCCTGGACTAAACCACGACTTAGTTTCTTGGAAGGCGTTGTGCTGATCCCTTTGGTGGCGGTAAAAGACGGGACGTTAGTGAAAGAGGCACACCTACGAACCATTCCAGGTCCTTGTAGCTCTGAGTACATGTAGTGGTGTCGCCTAGACTGCTGCGTGAGGGCGCGTACCCTCTGGTCTGTGTGCCGAGTGGCGCCGACCATCTCATACAGCTTGACGCGGCTGGTTCTGCATGCATCCGGCACTTCATTGCGGAGCGATTTTCAAGGATATTTCCGTAGGAAATGCCGGGAGTTCACGGGTGTATACTGGGCGCTTTGTCATGGCAGGTCTTCCGGGGATGTAGCCCACAAGGCTGTAGTCGCAGCCCCACTATGCAACCACACTCACGAGTGCAGCTTGTTGCGCAATGTTGACAAGGGACCGACACTCTGCCTCTGGGGTTCCTGTGGCAACCGCGGTAAGGTTCCTGAATTTGACAAGAGCGTTTCAGCATTAGTTGCGTCTTTTTACCCCTGAGAAGTTTAGTTTGACGTGACTCAGGCGAAGTTTGTGTGAAACACCGTCAGCACAGAACCTTCTTCGAACTAAACGTTTTTTGCACGGCCTCCCTATTGAGTCTGCAGGATACCGCCGAAAAGTAGCTCAGAAAATGAATAGGCGCACCTGGGCAGTTCCAGTTACTAATGGGATCGAATGCCTTCGGATTCAGGCGGTTGAGAAGCTCCTGCTGCGCCTTCTGCAGACGCAGCAATTTGTGCTGGGGATCTTCGTCTTCGGGTACTACTTCTCCTACAACTGGCCCTGGCCGGCTTTCGTGCTTCAGATGCAGGAATGATGGTTGCTTGTTGACCTCACTTTCCAGGTGCTTTACCTCCGTCTCTATCTGCTGCGTACATTCTCTGAGATCCAAAGGGGTGCACAAGGTGTAAAAACACTCGGCTGTAGACGCTGGTGGCTTAGGGCAGTTGGCCTGGTACTTTTCCAGCTGAGCAGGACATGCACGAATATATTGTTTTCTTTCCCTGAAGAGCCCATTTTCACTGAAGTTTTCACTCTTCCCCTGAAGGGAACTGGTGGCGGGATTCTTGTTATAAACGAACGCAAATGTAGTTCTTCGCTCCTAGCTACGTAGTCTCACTATCCAGCTCTATTCCCCGTATCTTCATCATAGGCTATCCGGAATAGAAACTCACTTTTTTTTGGAGCTGCTGCGTCACTGGGTGGGCGTCGATTGCAGGGAACCTGAGGTCATCCGTTTCCATGTGCCAGCCGATAGCCGTTTAGGAACTGTGAGAGACTTCTTGCAGTGCAGAAGGGCGTTCCACTCGTGGCCTACCTGGAAAAATATCCCTGTGGGTCGAAGAGTTGAGCAAAGAGGGCGTTAATACGATCTGCTAGCTCGAGTTGAAGTGCCTTTTGTCCTAGCAGCTTTGGCAGGTGCTCCCTCAGAGCCCAAGCCACAGCCTCCTTTACGGCCAGCACCGAAAGAGGACAAATGAGGGAAATTCCAATTGACCCAAAGGAGTTCTGCAGGGACGCAGAGTCGCAACACACACTATCGAACTTCGAGTTCCGCAGGGTTGTAGTTTTAGTGGTTCAGCAGCTTTACTGGCCCGTACAGTCATATGCTAAAAGCACACTTTGATTTTCTCCATGACTTCTTGGTAGGCGGCCTCGGCAGCGGCCAGCACCTTCAGCCTTTTTCTGCATGTATTGAGGGGAACGAGGAGCTCTTCACAGCTTTCTAGTGCGGGCGCTTCTCCTATCGGCTCCGCTTCTGATGGATGTTGCAGTACTCCATATCTCCTGACTACTTGGCTGAGGCCTCCGCCTACCAAGCTGGTCGTGCTACCTTCTGCTCCACGAAGGCGCATTAATTCCTCCTTGAAAATATTTTCTGGGGCCTTGGGGTCGACCTGAGAAGGCAGGTAAGGCTCCTCTGGCGTAAAAGGTGAATTTTCCTTTTTAAGGCTTTCGTGGCCTTGGTTCAAGTCACGTTGTTCCTTTGAAACGTCTTCGCGCACACGAGGTTGGGGTGTACCAACAACACCAGTGCGGTTGTTTGAGTAATTTGGAGGGGAATTTTTGTCAGTTTCTTCGCATTCGACGCAGTCCTTTGTGCCGAGTGCCCCGTCATCTTTACTGTCTTGGGATGCATCACGCTGGGTCTGGCCAAAAGCGACCCAGTACACAAGGTGGCAAAAGGTGAACGCAAAGTTAGCTATGGACCTCGAAGACAGGAGAACCTGGATCTCAGCCAGTTGCGCTGGACTAAGGGGGCGATGGGTTAGCAGCTCTAAAGGCACACGCTCCCCAATTACCGACACTATGCGACCTCTCATGGTTCTGGGTGAAATCTGCTCGAAGCATTGTCATACCACAGATGATTTACCGTTTCGCATCTAAGAAAACAGCTCACTGCATCTCACACCCAGAACTGTCAAATTCGAGTAAGGTTAGGTCATGGAGAGCTGTCCTCTAGTTACCATAAGAGGCTTTGTAGTCTCCGAATAATTTTTATATGCCAGTGGCATAAGGAAATCTGCCCCTCTTAAAGCAGACCAATGAACGACCCTCCATTCACCCTGATCATCGGATCGCACGATGGCGCAACGTTGAACAGTCTTTCTGTGGTGATACTTTGCCCACTCTGCACTGCAAAACGGATTTGTCAACAGAAGGGCCCCCAGAGCTGCATGGCGTCGTACCATTGATGGCTTGCGTAGAGATTATTAATCACGGTTTACGAAACAAACGGAATTGCAAGCACTGAGAGAGCAACTTGACTATTTTGTTTTGCATTCATGTTACATACCAGCGGCAATCTTCTAAATGCTGCGTACGGAAGAATAAAGCTATTCCGAAGATCCCCGAGCATTGCTTGCTGCTCAGCAGGGCTCCACGACGCTGCACATGCAAAAATAATCGACAGCATCCATCAACGTTGATGTGAGTGCATGACCTGTTTATAGATGAACCAATAGCTGTCTGCATGCCTTACTGGAATACGATCGCGGCGAGCGGTGCCATTTTATTCGTGCTGGGACTCTCAAGGACAACAGTTCCCTGTTTGTAGCTGGGATTCTGGTGGCTCCTGCTGCTCCGATGGACGCCAAGCTTTGTAGAACTTCCTGTTGAGTCGACAACGTGTTTTTGGATCGCCTTCGTCCATTTTGATTTCCAGTCGGAAATGCACAATGCTTCTTTGCCACTGACCCTCTCTGTCTGTCCCCCGTACTGGCATTGGGCCGTTCGTTCGGAATGAGCACAGTGGCTGTGATGCACAAAAACACGGCTTCGTTGAGTACCCTCCTTTGAGCGCATGCAGGAAGACAATTCATCTGTTCAGAATACTACGCCGGTTGAGGCGTGTAACAACCTTTTTCTACAGCCAGCAAAAGTGAGATAAGTGGATAGTGGCTTGCCACTGCGAGAAAATTTCCCTGAGTTCAGATGTTTCGACAGAGCTAGCAGCATGGACGTTCGCGCTTTTGACGAGAGAGGCCTGCGCCTGCTGGCTTCCCCTGTTGCTGCCTCGATAAGTCGGTTGCCTGCTACGGAGAGAGCGGCGTATGCTGGAGCTGCTGTTTGCTCCTGAAACTCGTTATTTTCCAGGGATGGTCTTCTCCAGTGTGTACTACGCTTCTGTGCTTGTGAACTGGACTGCGAAAGTGACATATATGTGAGTTCTTCAAGCTCAGTTGGGTTCGAGCTGAACCGTTGCAGTATTCGAAACAAATTAGTTGAACGCCTGCAGCAGAGTACCGTGACACTCTCTACGTCGATGAACAACTGCATGCTTGCCAAAGCAACGATTTTGGCAGAATCAGCATACTGGCTTCTAGTTCCTTGGTTATTTTGATTGCTGCGTCAAAAATGCCAGATGCCCCAGTGTGCAAGAGTACAGGGCCTAACGACTGAGAAAATCCAAAAGACGCATACATGTATTCTATTTCCCTAGAAGCGCTCATTTCTCGCTCGCGCCTTTTTGCTTCATTATCTTCGGAATGCCTTCGTTTTGGCAGCGGCGGCAACGTAGTATCCTGCAAAGACGAGGTCGCATTTAAGTCATGTGCAGCACGCTCACTCTGTGAGCAAGTTGTGCATTTTCAATGACAGGACGTTGACGTATCAATTATGGAGGTTCAAGGCTTTGGGCGAAAAGGTGCCCAGTGGCTCAAAGGGTTCAAGCACTGTGAGCGAAAATTCCCGTGCGTGCTCACAATTGTTTCATATTCTGGTAGCGTTCCTGCATTATCCTTTTGTTCGGGGGCATCCTGACGTTTACAGTGAGGAAAGTCAACGATGACCTCTTGGGCCACCGCCTCTCTCCTGAAATATTAAACAGTAGAACAACTGTAAATTCGTCAGGACATTCAGAGGGAAAGGCACGAAACTTGCCGGAATATTTTTGCATATTTACATTGGCAAGCTCTCAGAGTGGGGGGGGAAGCATCTGGGAGGTAGTGGACTAGTATCTACAGCCCTTTTATTTATCCTTTCCATCTAAAACAGGGCCTTGCATGGTTCCTTACCCTCCCGGAGACCAAGAAACTGAGATGTTGCACTTCCATAGTTGCAAATTTTTCCTCAAAATCTCCTTGTTGTTTCTGAGTAGGAAGGAGCACGGGAAGGGTGGTGGGGGCCCATAGTAGTTGCTGTTCTAATCTACAATCTGCACATAGGCTCAGAATTGTTCTCTGAAGAGCAAACCCTCTGGGCAGCGTCAATTGTCCACTGTTACTCAACGCCGTGCTTTGCCTTCAGAAACTGAATCCGAGTTACGCGTCATGGAAGCGTTGCAGATCCAAGATCGCATTTCTCAACAACATACTATGGATTGGGAGAACGAACAAGACAGCCTAGGGCCTACCTTGTGGGGACCATCCCAAGCTTCTCCAGATACGCTTCATTTACCGCATTTATGACACTATGCAGAAGCTGCTGCTTTTCCGCTCTGCCACTGTGTGACTGCAATCAACCACGCACTAAGTCTCACAAAAGTTCCTTCTTCCCCTCCCACCCGCTGAAAATCCTCAGACCAACCAAGCACAATTCCGTGTATTCGGTAATTTGAAAGTAATCCCTTCACCCAGGCAAACAAAGAGCATGGAAATGCCTTGGCCCGGTAAACAAAGTATTGAATGCTTTAGGCTGTGGAGAATGAGTGCTGCAACTTTCCATCACTTTCTGCACATATTGTGATCACTCCCCTACCCAGTCCGAGATAGGGATATGCATGCCAAATTAGTCAGATGCTTTAAACATGAGTCGGTGCACCGCTGCCACACGAGAAGTTGCCCCCGGGTATGAGTCCAAACACCCTGGCTGTTGCGGCACTGCAGGCGTACCTCTTGTAGCTATGTCGGCTACCAGGTGCAAGGCAAAAGTTCTACTAATATGGAAACATGATTACATGCGTGATGCGAACTTTTACGGAAGAATCGTGTTGCGTGTCATCGACTCCTGTCGTGTGCAGATCGGAGCGTAATCTTATCCCAAAAAAACTTTGGGAGGATCATAATTATAGCTCACTGCTGCAGATGGGTCCCTTATCGGCACTGTAAGAGACCTAATGTCTAGGTCCTCTGGATGAAAATGTCTCCTGCACCAACTTGGCGGCCTGGAAGCCGGCGCTGACGAAGCCACCATCCTTCCACCTGCAGGGATCTCACTAAACCCAGATGCACAACCTCTTAGGCAGCATCATCCGGGATTCCTGCTGTGCTTGGAATTGCTCGACTACCACTAATCTTCGGTCTTATTATGGATAGCCTCTCCTGGCGCAGCATATAGCCCATAAGGCTCCCCATTGAATTCCTGTGCACGAAAAGAAGAGCGCCACGCCGTGCAATACCTACTACAGGTGTTGGGACGACTTCATGTCACGAAGGGAAGGATGGCATCTTTCTATGTCCCACAGAGTTACGGGGCTTGCTCTCCTCTTCTGTAGAGACTAGACGGCTAAGCAATTTTTGTACACCATATCCATCCTGTTGAATGCTAGAAAGGACAAAATATGGTTCCTGATTGAGCATGCAATATGGCGAGCTATTCTGCTGCATTTAGCTGTTGCGTGAGCACCCGAGCAGCTCCACTAAAGAGCATGTGGAGCATGCAAGGCCCATCCCGAGCTGCTGAGTCCAGGAGCCTGCTTCCAGCTTCCGTTTGCTTGGCTGTTTTAGATTCTTAAACGCCTACATTTTCGACAAACTACGCTTGACAAAGCTATAAAAGTACGGGAGTTGCTCTGCATTTCATCATAGATGCACCGGCCTTCAGCGAATGCGAGGGCTTGATCAAAGTCATCATCGCGATGCATAACAGCATTTGTCTGGCACCCCGATACACCCATATTATCAGAAAAGAGCACACCACTATGGATTGGAGCCCTATCCACTGCTACCGAATGGCTCAAACCCTAACCAAAATATGATATCTAAGCAAATGCAACGATTGCATATGGAAAGTTCGTGAGTAGAGTGCAACGTGCAGGAAATGGAAACCTACGAAGTGCCCCTGAGAGTATTCAAATGAATTACCGAGCTTAGTTCGCGCATATAGTGGAAGAATACAATTATTCGTCTTGCCCATGCAGAGTGCATGCCGTGTTGAGCGTGCGCAGGTGTTGGCCACTTTCAGGCCGTCATGGGAGGATGCAACACTGTCACCGGCAACGGAAGCCCTTGGAACTCCTTAAGGTTTTGGTTTTCAAGCTGCACTAGTGTAGCAATTCATTGAGCTAGCAGTTGCCTTCGTGACAATTCCGATATAGAATAGAAGGTAAGCCTCCACTCTACCCGTTGATGATGTGTTGAAGGTTGCTTGTTTAAATCCTAAAAGGTAATCGTTGTCCTTGAAGCCCTACGATGACTCTGATTTACATAGGATATTTCAGCAGCTGCTTGTCCAACTTTTCATCGTAACAAACTAGCTCAAGACAACGGCGCATCAATGCACCATGTCGAACCGATCTATAATATCTCGTGAAAAAGATACGTTCCCGACTCGGCAACTCTTATGGGTGTGAAGAAGGTTCGCAACAAGCATCAGAGTAGCTAAGGAAGCAATCCGAAGATACGTTCTGGCATCATTGTCAGCTTTTTGGGACTATTTTCGAAGTGAAAAAGTGCCTGTGCTCCGTGAAACGCTCGGTGCATTCAACAAAAAAGTTCTGCAACTGTTTAGTTACAGCAGTCTGTAGGGAAGTGGACGTTCTCCTCCATATTAGCATTTTCTGCTTAGAAGATTGTTACACTCGATTCTAGATAACAATAATTTACAAACAGTTGGTGACAGGAGAACAAGCGCCAACGTTGAGCCCGTCCCAACAGTGTCTCTGGTTAGGATTGTTCGACGGCCTTTGACTAATACGCATGATGTTCACATGTACACTAAACTACATTGGCAACATGGTTATATCTTCGTATCAAATCCTTCAACTGCAACTACATAGGCCAAGTAAATTGCTGACAGCGTCTCAGCAAATAGCCAGAATTTGGGTGCGCTCCCTCAAAGGGGAAAAATCTAGTTGTACAGGTGTTCGATTGAAATTTTGACTGCGGCTGCTTTAGTGAGGGGGAAGATAATAACAAACCCTAGAGCCATAGATCCTCAGCAGCCAACTAACCCTCCGTCACGATAGTAGACTGGTGGGGGAGGGTGCTGAACTAAGGGCGGAAGAACTAGGTTGTGACAGTAGCACCAAAGAATTGCTACAAGCTCGGGAGCAGCCACCTGAAACTAGACAAATATTTCGTTTTCAATAAGCGGTAATTCTCGTGGAAAACATGCGTGACTGCACAACGCAAGCTACTACCGCCACCGATCACTGTCCACTTTACAGGGAAAGACAGCTCGAATACACGAATATAGATATTTGGAAGTAGAAAGAAGCAAAATAGATGCCAACTGAAGCACGCGAGACGACCAGGACCCATGCATTAAACACACTGCAGTTCTGCAGGCCTATCGATAGTGCTGCCTAGATGCAATAATATGAATAAGCGCAGGTGCCAAGTCCCTACTAGAATTGGCAAAAAGTACAAACTCTCAGGGGGGAGCTGTACGTTTTGTAGTGGGTCACTCTTAGGAACCACCCAAAACCGTGAGATAGGTATGAGAGCATACTATAGGGTCAGCACCTCACTGTTCGAGTAAAACGAAAATGTCTGTTTGAAATGGAGGAAGTCTGCATGTGGATAAAAACACTGGGAGTTCATAGTGAACTATTCAAGCAGTGCTTTTTGGCCCGTGGACGAAGAAGAAGGCTTGGGCTCCTTGGGTGCTGAGCAGAGATCTGTATATGGTTTGTGTTCGTGCTTACCTCTCATTTCGCCTAAGGTAAACGATTCAGCAGCCTGTTA
>NW_013547117.1:0-15115 GCF_000499425.1 Eimeria acervulina
ATATATATATATATATATATATATATATATATATATATATATATAATTTGAACGGGTTCTTAGTGGCTACGGTGTCGATTCAGATTGGGGTTATTTGTTAGGTCTGTGATTGCAAAGCTCTTCTTCTTTCTTTTTACCTGCACTTCTTTGCAGTGTATATACAACATGGGTGCGCTTAAAGAATTCATTTAGCTGCCAACAGCCGCACTTACTAATAAATCAAACTCTGTTCAATTTTGCTAGAGAAACGGGATATACATATATATATATATACTAACTGAATATATATATATATATATATATATATATATTCACGTATACATATAACAATAATAATAATAATATTAATAATAATGCACATTTTTGTAAATAAATTCGGCGGTGTCTTTTGAGATGGCTACATGAGGAGTGAGAATTGCCTTCTTTTTTATGCTAATTTATAAAAAAAGTTTGAAATGAATTTATCTTTTTTATTAATAAAACAATATACACCTACAGCAACTAATAGCAACTACACCAACAACTTATACCCGCCTTGTAGTTTATTTAGCAGTCCTTAAATATTTTCAGAGCTATATTTCAAATTGAATAACTCATAAATTTTAGAATAATAGACTAAATTGCAATATTTTTCAGCTTTTTTTTTGTTTTTTATCACCGGGTGTACATGCAGTGGACCGCGCACCTTGGGGTGTATGTACAGCTGGTAGTTACGAGGAGCGTCTTCTTCTTTTCTTCTGCATTAAATTCATTAAACTTTTCACGAAATATTTTCATTTTCTTTATTTTCAATTCTTTTCACCCCCTCTTCACTCCGAGTTCCATCAAACCCCACCACAGACACCCCGCAGCACAACCGAGCACTGACGGCTTTTGCTGCTGGGGTGCAGCAACATCAAGGGAAACAGCAGCAGCAGCAGCAGCAGCCCCAGCCCCAGCAGGAGCAGCAGCAGCAGCAGGAGCGGCAGCAGCACGGGGAGCCCTAGCAGCACCACCATCAGCAGCATCAACACCAGCAGCATGGGGGCCCCTGTGGGAGAGCAGCTCGGGGGGGCCCCCTTAGATTCTTCTGGTGTGGGTGCAGAGGTGGTGCAGCAGCCGCATGCGCATGTATCCTCACCATCATCATCTTCTTCTTCTGCAGCAGCAGCAGCTGCAGCAGCAGCAGCAGAAGAAGAAGAAACCCTGCAGCAAAAAGCAGAGTGGGAGGTGGAGGTGAATCAGGAGCATCTTGTAGGCCCTCCAATTCCTCTGATAGACCTCGTACCTGAGTTCATTCAAGGCAGCAACGCCAGCGAGAAGATACTCTTTCTAGCGGGGCAGAAGCAGCAGCAGCAGCAGCAGCAGCAGCAGCAGCAAGGGGGGGGAGTGGCTCGTGTAAGGAGAATTAGAAGAGACGGCTGCTGCTTCTACCGCTCTTACCTCTTCGGTGTATTTGAGTGTCTCCTTCTAAACAAACACAAACTACAACAATTCAGAGAAAAGGTCGACTCAGAGATTGTTCCCAAGATGGAGGCCACAGGGTCAGATGCATGCTTCTTCCTGCTGCTGCTGCTGCTGTTGATGCTGCTGTTGATGCTGCTGCTGTTGATGCTGTTGATGCTGCTGCTGTTGATGCTGCTGTTGATGCTGCTGCTGTTGCTGCTGCTGCTGCTCTTGATGCTGCTGTTGATTGCTGCTGTTGACGCTGCCGTTGACGCTGCTGTTGATGCTGCTGCGGTGGATTTCCTGCCGCTGATGCTGTTGCTGCTGCTGTTGCGGGGTCGGTTGCTGCTTCTGCTGCTGTTGCTGCTGCTGCCCTCTTTGCGTGTTGCTGCTAGGGGTTGAGGGTTTTGTTGCTGGTTTGTCTCTGTTCTTTGCAGATACACCAAGGACTCCATCGAAGAGTTTGTTGATGGTGAGCAGAGCCCGGATTAGGGTTTAGGGTTTAGTAGGGTTTAGGGTTTAGTAGGGTTTAGGGTTTAGGGTTTACTAGGGTTTAGGGTTTTGCTGCGGTGCAGAGGTGCATGCGGCTCTGGACAAGTTATCAAGCCCCACTGCCAGCCTGGCTGACCTTGAAGAAATATTTAATGATTCATCTTCTTCTAATTATCTCGTTGTATTCGCCAGGTGTATATACACCCCAAACCCTGTACACTGCACATACACCCCAAACCCTGTACACTGCACATACACCTCAAACAAGGGCAGCTGTATATACGCTCAAAACATTGGATATAGACTTTAATCAGTATTTGGAGTGTATATACACTCCAAATAGATTGCAGTATATATATATACACTCCAAATACTGTACATACACTCTAAAAGGTGCACATACACTGCAGAAGATGCCGATACACTGGAAACCCTGAACCCCCAGAAGTCCGGTTTGATCGGTTTAGGGTTTGGAGGTGGCTTATTAGGGTTTAGGGTTTAGAGTTTATGCTAGTTACCTTCTTGTTTAGTGTTTGCGCATTTGAGCAACCCCCCAAAACCCTAAACCCTAAACCCTAAACCCTTAAGGGTTTAAGGTGTATGCCACCCCCTGCAGAGCCCTACGCCGTAATCCCCCGTGTACCCCCCCCCGTGCCGTAAACCCCAAACCCTAAACCCTAAACCCTAAACCCTAATTGGTGTTGTATGAGCAGGCTGACGACAGCCAGCGAGCTGAAGAGTCGGGAGGAGCATTATCAACCGTTTTTAGAGGCAGCTGACTCTGTCTCTTCGTTTTGTTCGAGAGAAGTAGAGCCGATGTGGGTAGCAGCAAATGAGCCGCAGATCTTTGCTTTATCTTCTTCTCTTGGGGTGTCTGTTGAGGTCTTCTATGTCGATCAATCACCTGCCAAACAACCCGGTAACAACAAACAACAAACCCTAAACCCTAAACCCTAAACCCTACCGACTATGCACTTGACGACAAACCGCCAGCCTTTATTCAAATCGCACGTTCAACGGAACTCAAACAATAAACCCTAAACCCTATACCGCAAACCCTAAACCCTAGCTACACCTCAAACCCTACAAAACCCTGCATGTCAAACCCTAAACCTCAAACCCTAAACCCTACACGGAGAACCCTCAGTGCAAACCCTAAACGCCAGACTGTCGGCGCTGCACCTGTGCTAAGCCCTGAAAGGTCTTTAACCGTAACCCTGAGCCCTTAGCCCTAAACCCTAAACCCTAAACCCTAATTCGAAGTCTTAAACCCTCGGCTGCTTTGTTCTTTTGCTGCAGTTCGCCACGTCTTCCCTGCTGAGACGGAGGGCCCTTCAGTGCAGCTTCTCTATCGCCCTGGCCACTATGATCTCCTCTACCTAGCTAGCCGCAGCTAGCTACAGCTAGCCACAGCTAGTCACTACTGGCTGCAGCTAGCCACAGCTAATAACGGCTAGCTACAGCTAGTCACGGACAGCTACAGCTAGCTGTGCTCGTGCTGCAGCTAGCTGTACTCCTGCTGCGGCTAGCCACAATCTTGCTGCAGCTAGCTAAAAATTATTCATATCTACACACTGCCGGGGCGGCGGCCTGTGCGGCGATCTGAGGGAGTTGCAAGCGTAGTCTCAGCTAGCTAGCTGCCTAGGCAACTAGCTAGCTAGCTAGCCAGCCAGTGAGCTACCCAGCTAGCCAGCCAGTGAGCTAGCTAGCTAGGGCAGCTAGCTAGCTAGGGCAGCTAGCTAGCTCGCATGGAGGCCGGTGAAACTCCCAACAGGCGCTGCAAACGTTGCGCCCCTTTCTTTCGGCCCGCAGCTGGCTAGCTGGCTAGCTAGCCGCCAATACGGATAGCTATCTGCTTGTGCGGCTAGCTGTATACCGCTAGCTAGCTGCCTCTGCGGCTGGCTAGCTGCTAACACGGCTGGCTAGCCGCTCTCATAGGGCTAGCTCTGTACTGCTAGCTAGGTGCTTGTACGGCTATCTAGCTGATTGTGCAACTAGCTGGCTAGCTGACTAGCTAGATGGCTAGCTAGCTAGCTAGCTAGCTAGCTGGGTAGCGACGCTTTTGCTTTGTGTATTTGGGAGTGCACCTGAACAGGTAAGGCGTTTAGGGTGTATGTGCAGCTGGCGGGCAATCAGAAGACTTGGTTTAAGTGACCATTTAAAACCTAAATCGATTTCCTGTTGCATGCGTTGGGGTGTATGTATGGGTACACCCCACACCCCACACCCCACAACCCTAGTTTTGCATGTGAGGGTTTTAGAAGAGGCGCTGAGGGTTTGCAACGGTCTCCGCGTCTCTCTTTGCTTCTAACAGCCTCCTGTAGGGAATACGGAACACCCCACAGAAGCTGGGATCGGACGATCCCAGCAGCAGCTGCAGCGGCGGCAGAGGAGGCAGCCAATATGGATGAAAGGCCTGAAGACCCCTCCACCCCTTTTGCGGGTGCAGCAGCGGCAGCACGAATAAAGAAGAGAGACAGCCTACATCGCGGTTTACCTCTATGAGCCCCTCCTGCTGTTGCTGCTGCTGCTGCTGCTGCTGCTGCTGCTGCTGGAGCAGAAAGAGGTGCATGCGGCGTCTGGCTAGGGATAGGGGTTGCTGCTGCAGCAGCTGCTGCCTGAAGGCCCAGCTGTCTTTGTCTCTTACGAAGCGTCTGTACACCTCAGCTTCAGCACCTTCATCTATAGAATGGGGCTTTCTGCATGCATGCAATTTAATTAAAAACTCATTTACTAAAGCCAAATGTCGAGGCACTATTCGGGTGTACAGACCGTAGGTGAGAGCAGCAGGAAACTGCAGCACCTGCTGCAGTGGGGTGTACATGCAGTTCTGAATATAAAGAAGTTTTGTCTTTAAAGACCCCTCCGTATTCATACTTAAGAGACGAGGGTGCTGCAGCAGCAGCTGATGCAGCTGCTGCTGCAGCTGCTCACGTGCTGCTGCTGCACCCGCAGATTCCTCCTCCATACGCTGCAACGCGGCAGCGCGCGCTGCTGCTGCTGCTGCTGCATCCCCTGCTGCTGCTGCTTCTGCTTCTCCTGGATACGTCTCCCGCAGCAGCAAACCCTCCGCATGCGGCACCAACTGAGGCACTGTGGGGCGGCGCTCACCTTGCTGCTGCTGCTGCTGCTGCTGCTGCGGCAGCGGAGGGACGGGCCCCTCCCCTTTCCACCACTGCACCCACTGTTTGTACTCTTCCTCTTGCTGCTGCTGCTGCTGCTGCTGCAGTTCCTGCTGCTGCTGCTGCTGCTGTTGCTGCTGCTGCAGCTCTAGCAGGGGATCGTCTCCTCCCCAGAAGTGAGGCCTTGTAGAGAGGACCTGCAACCAAACAGAAGCAAACGCCTTCAGCTTCTTGAAAGGCTGCCGCTGCTGCAGCAGCTGCGGCCGCTGCAGCGCCAGCTGCTGCAGCTGCTGCTTGCTGAACCCGAATTGCTTCCAGCGAGTCAAGAAATTGCGCATGCGAGCTGCTGCTGCTGCTCCGTGTGCATCTGCTGCTGCTGCTGCTTCTGCTGCTGCTTCAGCAGCTTGCTGCGCTGCTGCTGCTGCGCTGTCGCGCGGCGGCGAAGATGCGTCGGGTGCAGCAGCAGCAGCAGAATCTGCAGCAGCATCTTCAGCATCTCTAGCAGCAGCAGTAGCAGCAGCAGCAGCAGCATCCCTAGCAGCAGCAGCAGCAGCAACGGCTTTATCTATGGGAAGGTCTGACTTAAAGGCCCCAGGATCAGTCAGAAGCCAGCGTTTTGCTGCTGCTGCACTCCATCCCTCTTCTTGCAGCAGCACTGCTGCTGCTGCTGCTGCTGCTTCTGCCCCTCCTGGACAAAGCAGCTGCACCCGCCGCTGCAGCAGCTGCAGCAGCTCCCTAGGAGACAGCTGCAGCAACGAAGGAAACCGCAGCTGCTCCAGCCGCTGCAGCAACGGAGATGCAGCCAGTAGCTGCTGCTGCTGCTGCTGCTCCGCCTGCTGCTGTGCATCGTCCCCTTCGCTGCTGCTGTTGCTGCTGCTACTGTCGCTGCTGCTGCTGCTGCTTCTGCTGTTTGATGTTATGTTGTAGTCTTGGTCTACGTTGTGCTGCAGCAGCAGCTGCAGCAGCGCCACATGCGTGGGTTTAGGGGTTTGCTTGCCCCGCAGCAAACAAGATAAAGCAAAAGCAATCCCCCTCCGCAACTTATCAGGCAGCGGGCCCACCCTCTCCACTTCCTGCTGCTGCTGCTGCTGCTGCTGCTGCTGCTGCTGCTGCTGCTGGAGAGGCTGGGGGTGATAGAACAGCTCGTCGGTTGGCAGCCAAGGAGACAGCGGGTTTTTGTGGAGACCCTTTTGCAGACGCCGCAACGAACAAAGACAGGTGCTTCTACTGGGGTGTACGTACACCCCGATAAAAGCTGCTGCTGCTGCTGCTGTTGCTGTTGTTGCTGCTGCTGCTTTTGCTGGGGCTCCACTGCAGCGGGTGACTGCTGCCGCTCTTCGAGAGTCAAAGCCCTTGCTGCTGTTGCTGCTGACAGGGCAGCAAATTGCTGCTCCTTCAATGCCCACAGGCAGCAGCAGCAGCAGCAGCAACAGCAGCAACGTCGGCAGCAGCAAGCGCCGGCCTAGCTGTGGCGTTTGCATCTCCAGATAGGGTGTACGTACACCTGAAGGCTAAATGGATGGGGCCCCCCAAAAGGGGGGGCCCCACAGACAGGCTAGCTGAGAGGCGGCACCCTCTTTTAGCAGCAGCAGCAGCAGCTGCTGCTGCTGCAACCGCAGCAGCAGCAGCTGCTGCTGCTGCAGTTGGCGTTGCTGCTGCTGCTGCTGATCTTCACCTTGAAGCAACAGCCCTCAACCACTATAGAGCCGCTTGCTCCATGCACACACTGGGGCAGTGCAAAGTCCTTGACCATAAACCCTAAACCCTAAACCCTAAACCCTAAACCGTAAATCCTAAACCGTAAACCCTAAACCTTGAAACCCGAGTACACAGTTTGCAAGACATTAGATATTGGGGTATAGAAACAAGCAGAGGTGTAAATGAGTTAAAGGATTATTCTTCAGGGTTGAGGGTTTACGGATTGGGGTTTAGGGTTTAGGGTTTAGGGTTTGGGGCCAAGCCCCGACCGCCAGCTGGTTTGGCTGTGATGCAGCGCTGACTTCGCCGAGCCTCTGCTCCTCTGGGGCTTTTTTTATCTTTTAATTTATGTGAATATTCATCTGCTGCTGCAACAGTGGCTTCTTCGTTTCTCCTTTGAAGCCAGCAGCAGCAGCAGCAGCAGCAGCAGCAGCTGTAGCAGCAGCAGCAGCAGCAACCGCAACCGCAGCAGCAACGGCAAAAGCTGCAGCGACAAAAGCTGCAGCTAACTCAAGGCGGTCCCTAAGGTGAATACCTCAGGGGAAGAGGGGTAGCAGCAACACCAATAACAGCAGCAGCAGCAGCAGCAGCAGCAGCAACAGCAGCTGCAGCAAACTCTGTTGCAGAAAACACTGCGGCATCGTCAGCAACACCAACTGCAGAAGCAGCAGGAAAAGCCGCATCAGCAGCACCACAAAGAGCAGCAGCAGCAACAGCAAAAGCACCAGCAGCAGGAGCACCAAAAAAAGAGCAGCAGCAACAGCAGCAGCAAGAACTGCTGCAGCAGCAGCAGCAAGGACGGCAGCAGTTTATGGCGTTCGGTTATCTATACACCTCGCGTTGCTGCTGCGCCCATGCAACGGCCCTTGGCTCTCCTTCAGCTATCGGCGTCAGGGTTTAGGGTTTAGGGTTTAGGGTTTAGGGTTTAGGGTTTATGAAATGACGGGTACCGCCCGAGGGTCTCCACGAAGGGAGTGGAGCCCCCCCCCTCCTTTCTTCCCACGCCCGCAGCAGCAGCAGCAGCAGCAGCAACAGCAGCAGCAGCAGCAACAACAGCAGCAGCAACAGCAACGAAACTCGTTGCAGCTGCAGCTGCAACAGATACAGCAGCAGCAGAAACTGCAACTACAGCAGCTGCAACAGCAGCAGCTGCTGCAGCAACAGCAACAATTACAGCTACAGCAACAGCAGCAGCTACAGCATCAGCAGCAGCAGAATCTGCAGGAGCATCAAGGAAACAATGCTGGGGCGCCAGGCTTGGTGGAGGCTGCTACTGCAGCAGCAGCACCCGCAGCAGCAGCAACAACAACAACGGATGCGTCAGCAACAGCAGCAGCAGTAGTCCCAGCTGCAGCAGCAACAGCAGCAGCAGCAGCAGCAGAAGAGGAGGAGGTTTGGCCGCCCCCTCCCTTGCTGGATTATTCACCCCCGAAGTATTGTCTTTGCTGCGCAATTGTTGCACAGAGGGAGGGCAGCAGCAGCAGCAGCAGCAGCAGCAGCAGCAACAGCAGCAGCAGCAGCTGCGACGCACTGGCTCCCAGCAGCAGCAGCAGCACTTCGTGGACAGCGCCGTTCTTAGAGTCTTTTCTGCAGCAATTGAGGCGAAGAGAGCTCAGAGGCAGCCACATGGCAGCTAAAAGAACTGCTGAGGTATGCTGCTGCTGCTGCTGCTGCTGCTGCTGCTGCTCATGTTGCTGCTCATGCTGCTGCTGCTGCTCTTGCTACTGCTGAGGCTTGCTGCTCATGCTGCTGCTGCTGCTGATTCTGCTGCTGACTGCTGCTGCTGATTCTGATGCTGCTTCTGCGGTCTGCTTCTGCTGCTGCTGCTGATCTTGCTGCTGCTGCTGCTGCTGCTGCTGCACATCTTGTTGCTGCTGTTGCTGCAAATGGAGTTGCTACAGTTGACTGTTTGCGCGTGTATTTTATTTGTTCTATTTGCTTTCGAACTGCTGCATTTTCGTTGACCCACATGTGCATGATCAGGGTTTAGGGTTTAGGGTTTAGGGTTTAGGGTTTAGGGTTTAGGGTTTAGGGTTTGGGGTGTATGCACAGACTTTAAAGCGGGTTGTTGATGCATACCCCTGGAAAACAACGCAGGAGTTGGTTGACATTGTGCGAGATATTGGGCGGCGTTTGATTTGTGCTGCTCCTCTTGATCTGTTGGTTGCAAACATCGTTAGGCGGGTAAACCCTAAACCCTAAACCCTAAACCCTAAATGTGAAACCCGACGCGCACGCACGTCTACGCACCCGCGGTCTTTCATCCTCTTCATATAGGAGGGCGGGAGAAGCCAAATGCTTTGGTTTGTTTGCAAGGTTTTAGGGTTTAGGGTTTAGGGTTTAGGGTTTAGGGTTTGTGGTTTGTGGGTGCAGGTGTTATGCATCTTTCGAACGGAGCATTACAAGCATCAAGACGCGCACCGTCAGGTGCCTCGTCCGTTGGATTGTTTGAAGCAGCAGCAGCAGCAGCAGCAGCAGCAGCAGCGACAGCAGCGGCAGCAGCAGCACCAGCAGCAGCAGCGAGCTAAGTGGGTCTCACAAAGAGCAGCACCTTCTATGGCGAGCTACTTTGATCCGTTTGCTGCAGCAGATGCGCGCGACTTTCTGCTGCCAGTGCCTCCTACTGTTAAGCAGTCAATCTTTGAGGTAGGGTTTAGGGTTTAGGGTTTAGGGTTTATGGTTTACGGGGGATGGTAGCAGGAAGTAGAAGTAGAATACGACGGTGCGCTGTCAGGGTGGTAGTTGGGGTTTAGGGTTTAGGGTTTAGGGTTTAGGGTTTAGGGTTTTGCCGTTGGGTGTTTCAACGCTGAAAAGGGCAGCGAGTTCCTCACGCCTTCCTCCTTGCGAGCGTTTAACGTTTAACGTTTAGGGTTTAGGGTTTAGGGTTTAGGGTTTGTGGTTTAGAGTATGTCGGAGTTGGTAGCCGAGATCGATAGCCTCTGGGAAGACGGTGAAGAAATTCGCATGAGTTGTTTTCATGACGGAGACTGCATACTGACATACGGCTACTCGCTTGCTGTTGAGAGGCTCCTTATCGCTGTAAACCCTAAACCCTAAACCCTAAACCCTAAGTCGGGACTTACGGCTATTTATTCTCTTGCAGTTGAGAGGCTCCATATCTCTGTAAACCCTAAACCCTAAACTTAGAGTCGTGACGGTTATTCACTTGTAGTTTGAGAGGCTCCTTATCTCTATAAACCCTAAACCCTAAACCCTAAACCCTTATCTGTGAGTTTGATAGTATAAATATGTAATACGTGGGTTAATTTGTCGACGCATGTGTGCGTTTTGTTTAGGGTTTAGGGTTTAGGGTTTAGGGTTTATGTTGCAGGTGCATGAGAAGAATCTGAAGCTGCAACAAGCAGGACGACGCGGGGTCGGAGCTAGGTGCGGGTTTAGGGTTTTAGTCATGGGAGGGGACGCAGAAGAAGGGGGCAGACGTCTCGCCTTGAGGCTTTTTAGTGCATCTGTAGAGACAGTCTTCATCCCTGATGCTGCTCTATTTTCTATCATGCCGAAAGTAGATAAGGTCCTATTGGGTGCGCTCCAAACCCTAAACCCTAAACCCTAAACCCTAAACCCTAAACCCTAAACCCTAAACCCTATTCATTATTCAACACATATTCTACTCCCTTTTGTATCCACGCTGCAGACGCTGCTGATTGTAGCAGATAGAGGAGTCTTTTTTTGATTTTCTGAGGGTTTAGAAATGGTTTAGGGTTTAGGGTTTAGGGTTTATGCAGCTGGGTTCATTTGAATATCAGTCCGCTTCCCATAACCTCCATCTCCTAAACCCTAAACCCTAAACCCTAAACCCTAATTTGTGTTGTGCTGCTTCTCAGGCACTGTTGCTGTGCTATCTTCTGGGGGCGTCGTCACCGTAGGGGGCGCCGCGCCAGTTGCTCAGGCAGCTCAATTTTTTAATAAACCTCTGATTGCTGTTGCACCTCTCTTTAAACTTACATACCTTCCTTTCTTTGATTATCAAAGCTCCAACGAACTACTCCCTCCCGCAGCGGTCCGCCATATATACACAGCTAGCTAGCTAGCTAGCTGGGGAGCTAACTAGCTACCTGAGGAGCTAGCTAGCTACATGGGGAGTTAGGGAGATGGGGGAGCTAGGCTGGTTAGCTGGGTAGCTAGCTGGTTAGCTAGCTAGCTAGCTGGTTAGCTAGCTGGTTAACTGGATAGTATAGTGCTGCCATGCAGCTAGCTAAGCAGCACCTTAGCTGAGAGCGAAGACCCCTCGAGAGTGCAGCAGGTTGAAGGGGAGGAGAAGACAGCGGCTAGCTAGCTAGCTAGCTAGCTAACTAACTAACCAACTAACTAACTAGCTAACTAACTAACTAGCTAGCTAGCTAGCTTGGGGTGTCTTGTTGGGTGTGTTTCTGCTTGGTGCAGATGGTGCCGGACGGACTGGCGATGGGCAACGTCAGCATCAGGTACGCAGCTAGCCAGCTAGCTACTCAGCTAGCTAGCTACTCAGCTAGCTAGCTAGGTAGCTAGTTAGCATGGCGGAGCGTGACTGCAGCAGCAGCTGCCCTGCCTTGTAGCGCTTCACTTGTCTATCTATCTATCTATATCTATATCTATATCTATATATTTATGTATATATCTATATATATACATATGTATATTATATCTATATCTATATATATATATATATATATATATATATATATATATCTGTCTGTCTACCTACCTACTTACCTCTCTATCTATCTTCCTATCTGCCTCCCCCCCTACCTATCTATCTAGCTAGCCACCCCTAGCTAGCCATGCATAGCTAGCCATCCATAGCCAGTCATGCATGCATGCATGCATGCATGCATAGCTAGCTAGCTAGCTAGCTATCTAGATGGGTGTATATGATGTGGGGTTGCTTGCAGGATCCCTATGTTTGACTATGTGCCGCGCTCGCTGGTCTCTGTCTTCATAACTGATGTGGGAGCAGTCGATCCCAGCTATCTCTTTACTCTTTCGAGGCAGCGCTACCACGTCGACGACATCGCACTCAGCATCGTTGACTAGCTAGCTAGCTAGCTAGCTAGTCATAGCTAGCCACCTAACGTGCTAGCCATAGCTAGCCACCTAGCTAGTGGGCTAGCTAGCAGCATCCTCGACTGGCCAACTGGCTAGCTAGCTAGCTAGCTAGCTAGGTAGTCGACAAGTTAGCTAGCTAGCGGCGTGCCTAGCTACCTAAGCAACCGAATTGCCAGCGAGCGAGCGAGCCAGCTAGCTAGCTGGCTAGCAGCACCGTCGACTCGCTAGCTAGCTAGCTAGCTAGCTAGCGCGTTGGCTCGCTCGCCGCAGTTGGCCGGCGCTGCCTCGTTTGCTTGCCCGCGTGCTGTCTATCGACCCCAGCTAGCTAGCTAGCTGGCTAGCCAGCCAGCTAGCTATCTAGCTAGCCAAGGGTTTGCCTACTATGGCGGTGCTTGCTGTGTGGGTTTTGCAGCTGCCTTACTAGCGGTGTCTGTACACCCGAAGTCCTCTAGCTACAGGCGCTGCTGCTGCGGTTGCTGCGGCTGCTGTTGCTGCTGCTGCTGCTGCTGCAGATGCTATGCTTTGGCTTTGGGGCCCCCTGGGGGCCCCAGCAGTGCCGTACGAACTTTGAGGCCCTGCAGGTGTCTGCAAGCCTACAGCAGGGCCTCGTAACCCTAAACCCTAAACCCTAAACCCTCTCGAAAGAAATCTGTAGCTCCCGCTGTTGCCGTCGCTTAAAAGGGGCTCCATTAACGGTCCCTTGGGGGTACCGCTAGGCGGCTAGCTAGCCGCCCAGCTAGCTAGCTAGCTACTCAGCTAGCTGGCTAGCCACCCAGCTAGCTAGCTAGCTAACCACCCAACCAGGTGGCAACCTGGATAGCTAGCCATCCTGCTAGCTGACACACAAAGCCAGCTAGCTAACCACCCAGCTAGCTAGCCACCCAGCTAGCTAGCTGCCAGCTGCTTGCCCTCAGGGCGCAAGGAGTTAGAGGTCGTCGTAGCTGGTGGTGGGTCGAGGGACAGCCTGCGGTGTACATACACCCCACACCACGCCATCCATCAGCAAAGCCCCCTTACATACATCAACCAAACAGCTAGCTAGCTAGCTAGCCACCCAGATAGCCACCCTTCTAGCTAGCCAGACACCCTTCTAGCTAGCCAGCCACCCTTCTAGATAGCTAGCGAGGCGCCCAACTAGCAAGCCAACCACCTAGTTAGCTAGCTAGCTAGCTAGCTACCTAGCTAGCTAGCTAGGGATGCTTACGAGGGGTGCAGCACCGGGGCCATAGGGAGAGTCCCAGTCGCGCTGTCTTCGCACATGGGGCATCGCTGGTGGCGGGGGCAGCACAAAAGGAGGGGGGGGTACTCCTCCAGCTGTACAGACAAACCACCAAATTAGGGTTTAGGGTTTGCGAATTAGGGTTTAGGGTTTGTGAATGAGGATCTAATGGTTGCTACTACCGATGAGGGTTGACGTCTCTGCAGATTAGGGTTTAGGGTTTACGGCCAATTAGAGTTTAAGACTTGCAAATTAGGGTTTAGGGTTTGCGTATTAGGGTTTAGGGTTTAGGGTTTACGCATGAAGATGCCGGGTGCAGGGGGTGGAGGCCTCCTCATTACTCTGTCTCTGTCTCTCTCTCTGTCTCTCTCTCTGTCTCTGTCTCTGTCTCTGTGTCGCTGTCTCTCTTTAGGAAGGGTTATATGTTTATTGGGGTCGTTCATATAAGCCGTCTTCATCAGGTGCGGCACGTACTGCAATACAAACCCTAAACCCTAAACCCTAACCCCTGATAAACCCTGATAAACCCTGATAAACCCGCGCAGAAATGCCCCACCCAAACACAAAAAATACCAGCCAACGCCTAACGCAATATCCCCTAAACCCTAAACCCTAAACCCTAAACCCTAAACCCTAAACCCTGAAGAGCGTACAGCAGCGCAGCCCCAGCCCTTCTCGAAGTCTCCGTTCTGAACCCCAATCCCAACCCCCCAACCCTAAACCCTAAACCCTAAACCCTACTTTATTAATGATGCGGATAAGCTCTAATTCGTGTTTCTTGCGGTGATGCAGATGAACAAAAGAAGGAGCCTTAAACAGCTTTTGGCATAATGTGCAGCGATAGCGTCCTTCGGCGTCTTTAGAGGTGTGCTGCGCACAAACCCTAAACCCTAAACCCTAAACCCTAAACCCTAAACCCTAAAACCCTAAACCCTAAACCCTAAAACCCTAAAACCCTAAACCCTAAGCACTAGCCCCGAAACCCTACTGCGGAGTTTGTAAGAATATCATGATGGTCGCTAGGGGAGAGTATTTTCACGGAAGGGCGACCATACGAAGCAGTTAGGGTTTAGGGTTTAGGGTTTAGGGTTTAGGGTTTAGGGTTTAGGGTTTACTTCTTGGCAAAAGGCATTCCACTTGCTCTGTATAATAGGGCTTTCATTCTCATCTAAAGGAGGTGGGAGGTTTTGCTGCATGTTTGCTGCCATGTGCAGCAGCACCTGCAGCCGCTGATCGAGTTGCTGCGCCCACTGCTGCTGCTGCTGCGAGATCCCGCTGCTGCTGCTGCTGCTGCTGCTGCTGCTGTCGTCAGCAGCATTCTCATCTTGCTGCTCCTGCTCCTGCAAGAAATGCTGCAGATGCGGAGGGCATACAGGCCTCAGGTGTGCAGCTGTTGCGTTCAAGTGCAGCTGCTGCGGGTCATCGTACACCTGAACACCAAACCCTAAACCCTAAACCCTAACCCTAAACCCTAAACCCTAAACCCTAAATCGTCAACTGAAAACGCCAATTCCCGCCCCGCCAAACCGTATATTACTCCCAAGACACATTTTAGGGTTTACATGTTAGGGTTTAGGGTTTAGGGTTTAGGGTTTAGGGTTTGGAAGCCAACCTTCCCGCTGTAGTAGCAAACGCAGTGTACATGACGCAAGTACGTCAGCATCAGGTCGAGGCGCCTGAAACCACAAACCCTAAACCCTAAACCCTAAACCCTAAACCCTAGGCATTTACACTACAGTTCAGGCCGTACCAGCGAGCAGCATAGCCCCCTAATACGAAGAAAAGCGGAGTGTTGCACCAAACTTAGGGTTTAGAATTTAGGGTTTAGGGTTTAGGGTTTGAGCTGTACGTACAGCCACGGGTCCTCAATCCCATCAAGGATTTCCTCTAGAGGGTGCGGCGCATCTGCTGCGCACACATCCAGCTGACCATCTGCAGCAGCAGCAGCAGCAGCAGCAGCAGCAGCAGCAGCAACAGCAGCAGCAGAAGAAGCAAACGCAAGACACAAAACGGTGATAGCTGCAGGCTGCTTTGATAAATATATCAAACACCAATTCAACTTGTATAAATATATATATATATATATATATTTATATATATATATATATATTTATAT
>NW_013547116.1:0-15072 GCF_000499425.1 Eimeria acervulina
TATATATATATATATTCTATTTGCTTGCCAGCTGGCCACCACTGGCGAAGTACGTGTATACCGATTGCCTTCAATGTTGCTGATTTCATATAAAGTAGATGGGGTGTATCTGCATGCGTTGTTACCTTGTAATTGATAGCAGGGGCTGCATTAAGGCTCTCTGCATCGAACAAGTGAAGAAATATCACCGCGCAGCCGCCTGGCTAGTGCAGGAGGCTTAGATAAGGGAGGGAGTGATGCTGCTTTTAATTAATTATTTTTTAAAGGACCTTCACTGTAGTGAACAAACTTTCTTTTGCTAACAATGAGGGCTCTCTTTTTGCCTTGTAGCTTGAGGGTTTTCCCTGCAGGTGTAAGGAGGGTGTATGCATGTACGTACAGCTGGGATGTGTTAGTGCAGAAAGGCATATAAAACGAATAATAAAGAGTTATTTCATTGTTTTATTGTATTAACTTCAAAGAAAACAATGAAAATTATGAAGACTAAGATGGGGGGAGGTAAGGAGTGACTCTGCTCTGTCTCCTCTGCTTCTTAAGGCAGCAGCTAGAGGGTGTTGTTGTATGGGTATTTGTTTGCTTCCGCTTAAAATACCCTTAAAATTAACAAGATAAATATTAAAATAAAAGAAATAATTACTTTTTAAAAAGAATAAATGCTATTAGGGGGCCTTATAATAAGCTGGCTCTGCAGGGATACAGCGGCGAGTCTCGGCTGAGTCTGTTGAGGAGGCTGTGTGGGTGTTGTTGGTTGTAATATTTAATTTTTTTCGTTTTTCTTTGAATAAAAAGGGAGACTTATGCAGATATAATATAAATAAATGATTAAAATTAAAAACAATTAATATACCAGCCCCATATATATCTCTGCTGCAGCGAGGGCTCGCCCTGCTGCTGCTGAGGCGGCGGTGGCTGAGCCCTGCAGCCCAGCATTCTCCTTTCTTGTGTTTTACAGGGGTGATTTAAGGCCCTCTTCTTTGCTTTTTACCTCACCATACACCTCAATAAACACCTTTTCCCGCCTAAACGAGCCCTTTTAAATGCAGCCTGCGCCCCATAGCCACCGACAGGGCTAGGAAGGGCTTTAAGGCTCAACAACACCTTTTACTGCTTCTTCTTGGTGTATTTGTGGAGACAGTCTCCCTCTTTGACTTCCTTAAGGGCTCACTGAAGACCCTATCTCTTCGTTTCTTCAGAGGAGAAGGCCTGGAGGCCCCCAATCAGAGGGGCCCCCGTCAGCTTAGAGACGCTGCTCTGCTTCTTTTGTATAGGGGGGCCCCTCTCTGTCTCCTTTGTGTGTATTTCATACACACACCTTCTGCGTCCTTTCATCTTTGCTTCCTGGGGTCTCCTCCACCGCAGTCGATCCCCTCCTTTCTTCTCCCTTGTAGGGGCCCCTTCTACCCTTCTCGTGGGGGGCCCCTACTGCTTTATCTGTCTCCTTATTGGCTTGTTGTTATATCTTGCTGCTGAGGCTCTTTATATCGTCTCTGAGGAGACACGTGAGGGCCCTCCAGCGCTCCAGTCTCCGCGGTCTCTTCGCCGGTTACCGTTAACCCTTACGCGCAGCAGCAACAACAGCAGCAACAGCAACAGCAGCAGCAACAGAAACAGGAACAGCAGCATTTATTGCATTAGCTGAAGAGCTAAAGCAGCATTTGAAGAAGGGAGGGAGGTTGAGATGAGTGGTTTAAGGAGGTTTTGCTGCGGCCCCTTGTGTGTGTACGTGTTGGCTGTAGAGACACTGCCTTATTGCTGCAGTGTATTTGATTATCTTAGGGCCCCCTGCTTTATTTACAGTGTATAGGGGGCCCCCCAAGCTGATGGCGGGGCATGAACAGCCGCTGCAGTATCCTTACCCCTTTACCCACCCTCCTCGCTCTCTTCCGGGGCCCCCCCCAGGGCGTCAGCGCGACGTAGATGAGCCTGCGAAGCATAAGCAAGAACCTCATTTATTAGAGTGGCTTCTAAGAGCAAAGGCAGAGTTAAGGGCCCTCCCTGTTGCTGCAGAGACAGGTGGAGGGGGGCCCCTGTGTGGGGGGGGGCCCCCCCCTATTCAGGAAGATGATGAGCACATCGACAGGGCCCGCCAAGGGGCTTCAAAAGAGTATGAGGAGAGCCGCCCAAGTAAACCCCAGAGGGGCCCCCCTTCTGTGTCTCTCGCTTCAGTAAGAGATGCTCTTAATGCTCCTTTACCTGGATATAGAGAAGCAGCAGCAGCAAGCCCCGCTACAATGAATGCCCGAGGGAGACAGGGGCCCCTAGAGGAAGCTGCGGTTGTCTCTTCTTCTGAGGAGATGGGGGCCCCCTGTGAAGAAGGCTCTTTGTATATTAAAGGGTCTTCAGTGCAGCAGCACGTGCGCGGTGTACAGGCACCTCAGGAGACGCAGCAGCAGGAGACAGAGTGGGGAGAGACAAGAAGCAGCAGCCCTAGCTTCAGCTGGTCTGACAGCGAAGAAGAAGGGGCCCCTGTCTTGCTGTCTGCACAAAGCAGCGGCTTGTTAGGCGGCAGCATATATCTTGAGCGAGAATCTTCACAGGAACAAGTACACCTAATGGGGGGCCCCCCAGCCCCAGAGGGGCCCCAGAGACAACTGGGGGAGGAGGGCCTGAAGGCAGACAGAGACTCAGCGGCGCTTCTTGCTGCTGCTCCTGCTGCTGCACCTGCTGATTCTAATGCTGCTGCTGTTGCTGCTGCGGAGGCTTCGGCTGCTGCGGTTGCTGCTGCGCTTCGTGTACCAGCAGCAGAGACAGGAGGCTGTCGCTACCTGTCTTCGGGGGGCCCCCTAGAGACGGCTGAGGCCCTTCATTCCCCACGGGGGGGCCCCTCTATTCCTGAGGGGCCCCCTGAAGAGAAAGAGAAGGGCCTGTGGGGGCCCTGCCGAGAGGCGAGTGATTGCCTGCCGGCTGCTGGGGATCGATCGATCCCAGCCTCGCCCCACGGGTGTGGGGCCCTCGCCCCACAGTTTTCTCCTGTCGCATACCAAGTGTCTCCGAGGGGCCCCCAGGGGGCCCCCAAGGGGCCCCCTCTGAAGACTGCTGATCTCCTGCTATCGCCAGGGCCCCAGGGGAGACCCTACAGACCAGCTAACAGCAAACTTAGAAGACAACGAAGCTCTGTTGTGGAGCAGGCGCTGCAGCAGGAGGGACAGCAGCAAGAGCAGCAGCAGCAAGAGCAGCAGCAGCAGAAGCACCAGCAACTTCAACAGCAGCTCAGATACAGCTGGCCCAGGGACAACAGCAACGCAACCGAAGAGGCAGCAGAGGAGACTGCAAGCCCGTGGGGGGCCCTTGTAAGAGAGAGCCCCCCAAGGAGCATCTCAGGAGCAGCAGCAGCAGCAGCACTAGCTCCACCAGACGCTAGTGCTGCTGCTGCTACTGCTGCAGCGTCGTCTGCTGTATCACCAGCAGAGTCTTTTGCTACAAGGGTCAGACGGGCTGCGCTTCAGCAGCAGAAGCAGAAGCAGCAGCAGCAGGAGCTGGAGCAACAGCGACTGCTTCAACAGCATCAACAAGGAATGCAGCAGGACCTGCAGATACAGCTGAGACACCAGCAGCAGCAGGACCTGCAACAGCAGCAACTGCAGCAGCATCATCTGGCACTGCAACATCAGCAGCAGCAAGAAGGGCAGAGATTTATTCAGCCTCTCGCGCCTCCCGCACCAGTGTATGTACAGGGCCCGCAGGATCTCCACCAGCAGCAGCAGCAGCAACAGCAGCAGCAGCAGCAGCAGCAGCTCCTCTTTTTACAGACCCAGCGAAGGCAACTTCAGACAGTAGTTACCCCGCACCCGGAAACAGCATCGCAATTATCGCAGCAGCAGCAGCAGCTTTTGCTGCTGCAGCAGCAACAGCAGCAGCAGGACTGGTCTGTGTGGGTACAGTCGCCTGCCTGCATGCAACAGCAGCTGCAGCAGCAGCTGCTGCTGCGGGGGCCTCCCCCCGTAGCAGCAACGCAGGAGCGCCCAGAGGAGATGATACTGTATCCCTTCTTGCCTCCAGCGAGGTCCCGAGTGAAGCAGCGTCCTTGCTCTTTAGGCAATTGGATGGGCCCTGGCTGTTAACAGCTAACTAGCTAGCTAGCTAGCTAGCTAGCTAGATAAGATAGGTAGATAAATAGATAGCTAGCGAGCTAGCTAGCCAGCTAGCTAGCCGGCTAGCTGCCTAGGGACGGAGCTTCGGCTAGCGCCTGAAGCTTCGCCGTGCCCACAGGAGGCATTTGCTGGTTGCCTCTGCAGCTCAGCCTACACAGCTAACTAGCGATGAGGTGTCTCCTTAGGGGGCTAGCTAGCTGGCTAGTCAGCTAGCTAGCGCGTCCCTGAGGGAGGAGCTGCTGCTCTTTCTAAACGATGCGTCTTCTTTTTGTTCGTTTCTGCCTCTCCTGGCAACTAGGTTTTTGATTGGGTGTCTCTTATGCCTTTATCCCTCTGTCTCCTGTTGTCTCCCTCTGTCTGTCTGTGTCTGTCTCTCTCTGTCTCCCTCTGTCTGTCTCCTTTTGGCTCCCTCTGTCTTTGTCTCTCCCCCTTTGTCTCCCGCTGTCTGTCTCTGCCTCCTTTTGTCTCTCTCTGTCTTTGTTCGTCTCTGTCTGTCTCCTTCTGTCTCCTTTTGTCTGTCTCAGTCTATCTCCCTTTGTCTCTCTCTGTCTCCTTTTGTCTCCTTGTGTCTGTCTCCCTCTAGCTCCTGTCTCCGTAGCAGACAGCAGCAGTTGTGCTGCTAATAATGTAAAATAGCGAGACCCCACACTGTCTTACTTAGATGTCTACAGGGAGACATAAGATTGTCTCCCTTTCCCTATAGAGCTGTTTGGCTAGCTAGGTAGCTAGCTACACAGCTAGCTAGCTAGCTAACCCCTCACTGCAGCTAGCTGCCCTCCTCCCCAAGCCGCCGGTTTCTTGTCTGCTTCCGTTGCCCTTCTTTTCGTTGTCTCTGTCTGTCTGTCTCCTCACCCGGCCCTGTCTCTTATCCCCCAGTTGGGCCCCCTCTGTCTCCGCTTGCTATTGTTGCCTCTGTCTCCTCATCTGCTTATCTGGTGTGTCTGTCTCTCCTGGTGTATGTGTCTGTACCTGCCTCTGTCTCTGTCTCCCTTTCTGCATGCGCAGTGTCACTGTATCCTTGCCTGCATGCATAGTGTCTCTGCCCCCCTGTCTGCATGCAGAGTGTGTCTGTCTCTTTAGTCTTTAGTTGTCTCCCCGTCGGCATGCATAGTGTCTGTCTCCTTGTCTAGATGCATGGTGTGTCTGTCTCCTTAGTCTCTGTCTGCCCATCTGCATGCATAGTGTCTCTTTGCCCGTCTGCATGCATAGTGTGTCTGCCTCCTCAGTCTCTGTCTCCTTGTCTGCATGCATAATGTGTCTGTCCCCCTGTCTGCATGCATATTGGGTCTGTCTCCTTGTCTGCATGCATAGTATGCATGTTCTTTTAACTGTTTTTGGTTATGTGTCTGCGCCTGTCCCTCTGTCTCTCTCTCTCTGTCTCCAGCGGGTTTTTGTCTCCTTTAGGGCTCTGCTACTTTGCCCCTAAGGTGGGAGGAGACACCCCGTCTCTTAATAAAAGGAGACAGTGAGGAGACACCTCGCCTCTTAATAAAAGGAGACAGTGAAGAGACACCCTGTCTCCTTTTAAAGAGAGACAATACTGTAAGGAGGCAGACAGAGGCCCCCTCTCTCCAGAGAGGAGATTATATATAGTAAGAGGGTAGGGGCACGGTGTCGGCAGAAAGTAGACAGCGAGGAGACACTCCGTCTCTTAAAAGGAGACAGTTCGGGAAGAGAGCCAGCCCCATGCGCTGTCTCTCTCTCTGTCATTCTTCTGCCTGCAGCAGCATTCGCCAGTACTCTAACGTCTGCTGTCTCCTCTTTTTTTGCTCGCATGCATGCAGCAGCTTTCTGTCTCGTCTAGAGACAGAGGGCTGGCCTTGCAGCCTCTAAGAGACAGCAGACACAGACACAAAACACCTTTATTAGAGACAGGCAGATGATACAAGAGACTTCAGAGGAGACAGAGAGGGAGACAAAGCAAAGAAAAACTGCGCCAAACGAAAATTATAAACAACAACCAACTGCAATTTATCCCAACATACTGAAAGACCCTTAAACATCCGCTAGCTGAATGGCTAGCTAGCCACACCGGAATGGCTAGCTGGCTAGCTAGCTAGCTAGCTATCTGGCTAGCTAGCTAGCTAGATATGCCGGAGAATGAACGAGACAACGCCCTCACATTACTAATCAGGCCCAAGAAAACTTAAAACCACCAAGGAAGGCAACCACAGCAGCAACACTAGCCGCACTGCTGCGCCTGAAGCAGCACATGCTGCTGCTGCTGCTGCTGCTGCTGCTGCTGCTGCACTAGCTGCTGCTGCCCTAGCTGCTGCTGCATTAGCTGCTGCACCACTTCTCCTCCTGCCTACAGCTGAGAAGTCATTCTCCATCTCCCGATAAACCAGCCATTATTGTTCTGCTGCCAACGCCCTTTCTGCTGCAGCAGCAACAGCAGCAGCTGCTGCTGTTGCTGCTGCTGCTACAGACCTGGCAGCATAGCCAGCTTCAACCGTCGTCATACCTGCTCGCCTTGCTGCTGCTGTTGCTGCTGCTGCATGCAGAGGCCCGAACCTCCCATATAAGCCCTGCCCCTGCGTCCATTACCCTACCCCCTTAAGGCCCTTGCAGCAGCTGCAGCAGCAGCAGCTGCTGCTGCGGCGCTGTCTCTCTCTCCTCCTCTTTCTCTTATTTCTCTCGGGTTAGCGACCTCTGAAGCCGCTCATCCTGCGTCTCCCGCCTGCCACACTGCTGCTGCTGCTGCTGCTGCTGCGGCAGGGGCTAAGTGCTACGTTCAGCTCGGGCAGATAGTCGTTTGTGCTGCTGCTGCGGCACATCACTCGCCCTGATTTACTGCTTTTTCTCATATTCCTGCTGTTGCTGCTGCTGCTGCTGTTGCTGCGGCTTCTTTTGTTGCTGTTGCTGCGGCTGCTGTTCCTGTTGCTGCGGCTGCTGTTCCTGCTGCTGCGGCTGCTGTTCCTGTTGCTGCGGCTGCTGCTGCTGTGAAGGCGCTTGTGCCTGTCCCTTTTCCTTTTCCTGCTGCCGCTGTTCTTGCTGCTGGGTTAGTTCTTGCTGCTGTTGTCCTTGCTGTTGCTGCCCTTGCTGGCTTAGTTCTTGCTGCTGCTGCTGCTGCTGCTGCTGCTGCTGTTGCTGCATTTGTTGTTGCAGCTGCTGCTGCTCGTGGAGTCTCTGCATGAGGCGGAGCTGTTCCTCCTCTTGGGCTCCCTGTGGTTTTTGCTGCTGCTGCTGCTGCTGCTGCTGCTGCAGGCGGCGTAGGTTTTTAGCTTTCTTCGATGGTCGCGGAGGTTTTTTCTGTGCTTCTGCTTCTGCTTCGGGGGGTTGCTTTTGTGTGTTGTGTGGATTGCTGGTGGTTTGCTGCTGATGCTGTTTTTGCTGCTCAGCGAGCTTCTTCCTTGCTGCAGCAAATCTATCCATAACCTGTCTAGCTAAAGGACAAGGAGGGGGCCCTTCACCTCTTGCTATTACACCCCAATCTATTCCGTCAAAGTAGGGGTCATTAACAACATCTTGTAGAGAAGCTCTCTGGCCTACATCGTTCGTCACCATCTTCAATATAAGATTAACTAGCTTTGCTTCATCCGGTATATCTTGATACTTTCTTACTCTCACAACAATACGAGATAAGCCCATACCCAGAGCATAGACATCGGACTTCTCTGTAAAGGGAACATAACTCCCAAACCTTCTTAGCTCAGGCGCTGTGAAGCCTCTAGTATGAGTTGCTTCTTCTTGCGGGCACGGCTGATTCCTTGGCCAAAGCATTTCAAAGTCAGCTAGAAGCACATGTCCGTCAGGAGAGACGAAGTAATTGGGTGGTTTAATATCTCTATGTAAAAAACCCTGATTATGCAGCTCTACTAAAGCAGCAACCATCTCTGCTGCAGCATAACGCACGTTTAAACTCTTCGGGGCATCTCTATAATACTGAGATAAGTCGCAGCAAGCTCGAGGTAATATTAAATAGATATTTTGTGTAAATACCGATCTATAAGCAGAATGCAACGAAAAAAACAAAGGATGTTTAGGTACCCAGTGCGTCATAGCATACACCTCCCAGGCTGTCTGTTCGCGTCCAAACTCGGGCCTATAACTCCTTCCTTTAATAACAATGCCTTCTTCTCTTTGTTTTTCATTTAACTTTAAGAAGTCTGAGAGCTCTGGCCTAGGACACTCAACTATATTTACATATGTTCTCCTTCGAGGGCCCCCTACACCCGGTATATGCGCAGGCGACCCTGGCGGACTCCCTGTTAACCCCGCTAAACCATCAGCAACTACTTGAAACTCGGGGAAATCTCGCTCATCTACTTTCGGCAGCCTCCATACAAACCATGTCCAAGACCAAGGCTTATCTGAGCAGCAACAGCAGAAACAGCAGCAGCAGAAACAGCAGCAACAGAAACAGCAGCAGCAGAAACAGCAGCAGCAGAAACAGCAGCAGCAGAAACAGCAGCAGCAGCACAGCAGAAACATACATGAAGATATATATATATATATGTATAGCCTAATAATATTATATACTTCATTTCTTATCTCCATTTCTATAGACGGACTCGGAGAGTAGATACACCGCAAACCACAATCAACAGATACACAAATATACAGATATACAGATATCTACACCCTTCTCGTCTTAATATGCATTGCTATACTTTCTCTTATGCTGAGCCCTTTGTAATAGCTATCCACACAGCTACCCGCAGAGGTAGCTAGCCAGCTAGCTACCTGCCTGCACCTCTGCAGCGTGTGAATAGTTCGTCTAAAGGGAAGCATCTAGTTAGCTAGCTAACGAGCTAACTAGCTGGAGTGGGGAGGCAGCTAGCTAGCCAGCTAGCTAGCTAGCTATCTAGCTAGCTAGCTAGTTAGCTAGCTAGCTAGATACGTAAGGGTTATTCGTGACATACATTTCATGTTGTTTGTAACTGTCCGCATCGCCCGCCATATAGAGTCTGCATGCTCGTGAACAAGCGCAACCCCTGCCAGCAGTATCATACCCGCTCCTACTGCAGCCCTGGAGACAGCAGCAGCAGCAGCAGCAGCAGCAACAGCAGCAGCAGCAGAAACCATACATAAGATGAGAAGAAAAGGATAAGCAATGAAAACCACACCAAGACAAACAAACCCCACACCCTCTCCCCCTCAATTAAGCTAATAAAGCCCATACACAACAAACCGCCTTCGGCCCTATAAAAGGGTTTAGGGTTTAGGGTTTAGGGTTTAGAGGTCAAGCAATGCTTACATCAGGCGGCGAGGCTGATTGCCAGCCTTAACAGTCTGCTGTAAGTCAACAACAGCTCCTCCATCTGCACCTGTCTCCCCGTCTTGTGGCTTCGCGTCTGCGTCTGTCTCCCCCTCTGGTGCTCCTGCATCTCTAAGAAGCTTCTCTAGCTTTTCAATATCTTCTGGAGCTGCTGCATCTGCTGCTGCATCTGCTGCTGTATCTGCTGCTGCTGCTGCAACGAGTTCCTCTGATAACGCTGCATCGATATCATCTGCTGCTTCATCTGCGTCTTCTGCTGCTGGGCTCTTCCCTCCAAGTGCTGCGTCTGCGTCTGCGTCTGCTGCTGCGTCTGCAGCAGCAGCTGCTGCTGCTGCTGCCGGTGCGGGGGAGCTTGCAGCAGCAACTCTAACAACAGAGCAAAGGAGACACAAAAACCCAAAGAGGAGCAGACAGCACAGGGCCGCCTTAGCGGCTCGCTGCGGTTGTCTCCTCATCTGCAGCACGAGGAGACAGCTGCCCGCTAAACGCAAGATGCTGCTGCTTCTGCTGCTGCTGCTGCTTCTGCTACTGCTGCTGCTGCTGCTGCAGCTTAGGGTCGCTTTAAGGCCTCTCTAGGAGAACAACGCCGCCTCTAGGCGGCTAGAGGAGGCAGCAGCATGAACAGCACTGGAGGGGTATTCGCTTAATACAAAAAAAGCAGAAGTGCTGCTGCTGCAGTGTTGCGCAACAAAAGCAAAGCGCTCACCTTGCTGCGCCCGGCGAGCACAACTTATAAACCCTAAACCCTAAACCCTAAACCCCCGAGAGAGAGGGCGCTAGCAGGCAAGCGAAGCAAGCCACCAGTATTCTGCTTCTCTCCCCTTTAAACCTCTGAATGAAGCCAGCAAAATCCTTGGATCAGCAGCAGCAGCTACTGCTGCTGCTCTTGCTGCTGCTGCTGCTGCTGCTCCTGCTGCAGCAGGCGTTGCTGCTGCTGCGGCTCCCACAGCCAAGGCTGCTGCGGGTTTGTTTTTGAGTTGTTTAAGTGCAGAAGCAGCACAAATATGCTGTTTTAGATTTATTAAACAGAAAAACAAAAAGAAAAGTAAGAAAAACTAACTAGAAACGAACAAATGAACGCCCCCCGCCTGGATCTGCAGGCATAGGGGAGCTCAGCCCTCAGCAGCTACCAGCCCCATGTTGAAGTATAAGATATTGTTGTTTTCGCGTTTAATATCTTTTAATTACACATTATAAAGCAATAAATCTTCTTATTTATTCTCTAGAGACACCCCTAAATAGGGGAGGTAAAGAGAAGCAACAACATAACAGCAGCTGCGGCTCAGCAGCAGCAAGCTGCGCTGCTCAGGGTTCCTCCTGCTTCTGCTGCTGCTGCTGCTCCTCTTGCTGCTCCTGCTGCTCCTGCTGCTGCTTCTTCTGCTGATATGTTGTTCCTTTCAAGGGCAGCGCGGCTGCAGCTGCCGCTGCCGCAGTTCACCAGGGATCGCTTCTTCAGGCGGGTAGGAACCTCCCACCCTAAACCCTAAACCCTAAACCCTAAACCCTTGGACAGCTAATTCCCAGACTGGAGGCTCAGAGAAAGGCTGCAGCAGCAGAGAGAGAGTAAAGAAAACAGCAGCAAGGTAGACAGTAGGGGAGGCCCTGTGCTTGGGATATGCAGCAAGGGAGGGGAGCATAGAGCCCGTTGCAGTGGTTTAGGGTTTAGGGTTTAGGGTTTGGTGGGTGTGTGGGGCCTTCTGCAGCCTAACATGCTGGAGGCAGACAAGGCGAGGGTTTACTATTGGAACCTCTTCAGCATTGCAGTCACTGCCCTTCCTATTTGGTACATGATGACGGTAAGCAGAGGGTTTAGGGTTTAGGGTTTAGGGTTTAATGTTTAGGTGTGTATTTATGTTTTGTGTTTGACTGAAGCAAGCATTTTTGGTTGTCTATTGCCTAGACTATCAAGAGGAGGTTTGTGTTTAGGGTTTAGGGTTTAGTGTGCGGGCGCAGCAGCCAACGGGAGGGTTGGGGATGGAACAGCTAGGGTTTAGGGTTTAGGGTTTGTGGTTTAGGTAAACTACCGCTTCTGTGAGGAGTCTGTGATGCTGTCGGAGGCCCTGGGGTCTGCGGGCCCCACCAAGACCGACTTGGGGCTCTTCTTCCCTCACAAACTTAACAAAACCGCAGACTCCTGAGCTGCATGCATGCATGCATGCATGCATGCATGCATCCTGGGAGTACTTGTATAGTTTATTTTTAGATTTGGGGCTTTGGGTTTGGTTGAGCGGTGCAGCAGAAGGACTCTTTCTAGGGGCCTCCGCGAGCGCATGCATGCGCTGTACGTACACCCCAGAGGGGCGTAACTGAATACCTTTAGAGGCTATCTGAAGTGTATGTACACCTTTGGGATTGCCCCGCATTATCCCCATTAGGGTTTAGGGTTTAGGGTTTAAGGCTCTTCAGAGCCACAAGCCTCCGGGCACAGCCTTCGTGCTGTGCAGCAGTGCAGTGTATGTACACTGGAGATAGTAAGGGTTTAACCCTAAACAACCACTTGACATCTGCCTTGAGGGTTTAGGGATGAGGGTTTAGGGTTTAGGCTTTAGGGTTTAGACAAAGCGGGGGTTTGGGGGTTTCTTAGGTTTTCTTTTAAAAAGCCAGGGTTTGTTTGATCGAGGTTTAGGGCTAGACAAGTGAAAAGGTTTGCGAGGGTTTGATGGAGCGAGGGTTTAGGGTTTAGGGTTTAGGGTTTATTCGTTATGTAGGAGACAGTAGCTTTTTGTCTCTCCCTCGTTAGGTGTATCTTCAGCAAGTCTAGACAGATATATTTTCTTTTTTAATGAGGCCTTCAACACCCTTCTCAATTAAATCAAAGACGCTAAGATGTCCGCCTTCGTAGTACCTGCAGCAACACAAACCACCGCAAACCCTAAACCCTAAACCCTAGAAAACCCCTTATACAATACACCTTTATATAGTGTACGTACACCCCAATGCTACATTCCCCAGCGTGCAGATCTAATTCGGGCAGAGTGGGGGGCCCACATGCCCTGAAAGGGTTTATTAGGGTTTATTAGGGTTTATTAGGGTTTATTAGGGTTTAGGGTTTTGAGTACGGGTCGGGCACTTCTTCTGTGCCGCATCCTGGGGCGTAGTCTCTTAGAAGTAACTTTAATTTATGTTTTTGGTGATTGGGACAAACAGCTGAAAGGTTTCTGAGGTTTGATTTATCCATAGCTACTACGATATCGAAATCTTCAAAATCTGCACACAAACCCTAAACCCTAAACCCTAAACCCTAAACCCTAAACCCTAAACCCTTGGTCCCTGTCTTCCCTGATCTCTATACTTTCGTATTGATTCCCTCACACAAACCACAAACCCTTGGATATAAACATAAGAAACCCTTCATATCGATTCAAACCCCACTGCATATACACCCCCCAAGTGTACCAAACCCTAAACCCTAAACCCTAAACCCTAAACCCAAACCCCTAAACCCTAAACCCAAAACCGTAAACCGTAAACCCTAAACCCTAAACCCTAAACCCTAAGCCCAAACCCCTAAACCCTAAACCCAAACCCCTAAACACTAAACCCTAAACCCTAAGCGCTAAACCCTAAGCCCAAACCCCGAAACCCTAAACCCTAAACCCTAAACCCTAAGCGTTTCTTGCCTGACGCTCGAACTTGTCTAGCTCTATGTGGGGTTAGATCTACCCCCCTTTTCTTTGCTGCTGCGACCATCTCTCGCATTGCAGGGTCGCCCTCTGTATGTCCACCAGTTGCTGCTGAAGCAACTCTAAAACCTTGAGGGCCTCTAGAGTTTATGTTAAGTTTGCTACGAAAAATATATTCTGCAGTAGGAGAACGGTTAACATTACCAAGGCAAACAAATAACACCGATCGCACCATCTCCTTAAACCCTAAACCCTAAACCCTAAACCCTAAACCCTAAACCCTAGGAACGGGAAGAAGAAATAAATAATTATTCAAAGGGATTTATTTATAAAAGCAAAGCGAACAGAAATACTAAAACAAAAACACAAACAAACAAATACAGACATAACTAAAACTATTACTCTGGGGCCCCACTGGGGGCCCCACCGGGGCTCTTCTAGCCCAAGGAAGGCAAACCCTAAACCCTAAACCCTAAACCCTAAACCCTAACACCAAAACCCTAAACCCTAAATGATTTTTTTGGGTATTTTATTACCTCCTTGCTTGAGCAGATCAGCTGAATATTTTCTCTTGTCGCAGTGTATACTCTGGGACCCACGTTCCCTTAAACCCTAAACCCTAAACCCTAAACCCTAAACCCTAAACCCTAATTAGTGCTTTAGAGGTGGCGGGTATAGGCAGTAAGGATGAGTGAGGAGGGGGCTTTGCTATCTTTGTTGCGGTGTCTGGAGGGTTTATATGCTGAGGGTATTAACCCAACGACGTTAAGTTTATGTAAAATAAACCCTGAGTGGGCGCCTCATATAAAGATAACAGGTCTATGCAGAGCCCTTCAGTCTCTTGAATATGTTTGTTTATCTCTGAAAGAGAAAACGCTGTGGGCGTTGACTCCTGAAGGTGAAGAATATGCAGCAGCAGGAACACCAGAAGCAAACCTCGCCAACTGGCTCTATCAACACCCAAACGTAAACCCTAAACCCTAAACCCTAAACCCTAAACCCTAGTCTTGTTAAAACAATACACGCAAAACCCATATGCAGCAACCCACTCCTCAGCCGAATGCAAATGTGCACAGCCGTAGCAGCAGCAGCAGCAGCAGCAACAGCAGCAGCAGGAACAGCAGCAACAGCAGCAGAAGCAGCATGATGTGTGTGGGGTGTATATGCATCAGGAAGAAGGATATGATATGAAGGCTCTGAAGGAACAGTTCGGGGCTTCAGCAGATGTGGGGTTGGGAAATGCCTTAAAATTGGGTTGGTGTATGATAGACAAACAAAGCAAGAAAATTAAACTAAAGATTCAGGGGCCCCCTCCTGCAGACTTAGGAAAGGAGACACTTAAAGCTATTAAAGACTGGTGCAGCAAATATGCAGAGACAGACACAGACGAAGAACAACAACTCTTACAAACACTCGCAGCTATCTCACCCTCGCAACAACCTGAAAAACTGCTACAGGCAAGCCCACTCACTGCTGCTGCTGCTGCTGCTGCTGCTGCATGCTGCTATTACCGATGCTGCTGCTGCTGCTGCTGCTGTTTCTGCTGCTGTTGCAACTGGTAAGTTCATGATGCAGTGCGAGCGTTATTCTTCGTGGAGATGGTGGTGGTGCTGCTGATCCCGCTGCTGCTGCTGCTGCTTCGCCTGCTGCTGCTGCTGCTGCTGCTGCTGCTGCAGTGTGTAAATGGAGACGATGAGGATTGGTTGGTCTCCGTGTTGCAGTGATGATGTTTATTTATGTTTGTTCGTTGTCTTTATTCTTTTGATTTGTTTTCTTATTGCTGTTGTTTGTTTATTGCCTTTGTTTGTTTATTACCTTCGTTTGTGTATGGCTGTTACTTTTTATTGCATTTGTTTGTTTACATTCATCAATTATATCTTTTTATTTATTGTATTTGTTTGTTTGTATGCCTTTGTTATATCTTTTATTTATTGTATTTGTTTGTTTATATTTATTTATTTAGTGTGTTTGTTTGTTTATGTTAATTTTCTGGATATCTTCATTTACTGTCTTTGTTCGTTTCTATTAACTCATTATATCTTTTTGTGTATTGCATTTGTTTATTTCTATACCTTTATATTATATTATATTATATTATATTATATTATATTATATTATATTATATTATATTATATTA
>NW_013547115.1:0-14931 GCF_000499425.1 Eimeria acervulina
GCACGCCCTATAATCAACGAGCTTCTCTGACAAACAGGTGAAGCGTCCATGATTACAAGGGTCATTGTCTCCGACTAAACAAACCCATCCTGCTCATGCTGCAACTGCCATGCCGCAGTTTAAAACCTCAACAACGCAGCAGCTACAAGCAACCGCCACTTCCACTCCCAACTGACCTCGCATGATAGCTCTCCCTACTGACGTTGACGCCTCACACCCTTGCAGATCAAGAGAACACCCATCCCCGTCTGCCCCCTTGCGCCTAAGTCCTCATGTTGCTTCAACTCTCATGCGAGTCAAATGCCTCTCGATCCCGCATTCTCGTCCTCTTCACAACAAATTTATCCGAACCACATTACTTGTCGCATCATTAGATCATCATGCACTGGCACGAGAGCAGCCTTCGCCTCATGCACGTCTTGTATTGCCAGCTAAGTGTAAACCCCATACTTGACAGCTATGTCGGATGCAGCCAGTAATAATCGCGCGCAGGATAACCCAGGATGTGCAATCTGCGAACCCAAGCTCCTGTGTAAAACAGTTTTTTGTTCCCTCGTGCAATACAACCTAGAGATTGACAGACTAGATCCTGCGCCGTCGCCCGATACCCACGCTTTTTCATAATGTGTCTTGACGCTTTGGTACTTCTCTTCTTTATGTGTGAGAGCGATACCTAATGAAATGGCCCTCGACGGCTATAGCCACATCCGGTTGTTTCATCGTCTCGCGTTTTGCGTCTCTCAGGATTATGTATGGCCTCAGAAATGTCTCCTTTGTTCTGAGCCGCTATTAATCCTGAGCGTCTTCCTCCTGTTAGCCACGCTGGTTTTGATAAGTGTTGTGATACTCTCCAGTGCCTTGTTGTGCCGATTGTTCATCTTGCTGTCTAGGCTGTAAGGGCATGAGCGAGGGTTTCAGTGCCAGCCCTGTAGTGTTGGCAGCGCGAAACCTTTGAGACGTGGATCGTCTGGACGTATGCTCTTGTGGGAAGTGGTAAAGCTCGTGCCCTTATTGTGAACTTCACTTCCTCTGGCTTCAGAGGCGTGGGTCCCTTCAAGACAGCGTTGCTACTTGCTGTCTGACAGGCCAAAGGTTTTCTTTGATATGCCATTTCCTTCCACCTATCTCGCTCCCACCCTGCCACATGCCGCTTGATGCTTCCGTTGGTCACATCGCGATCAGTGCCGGCGGTCCACAGACGCGCCGCGAAGCACGAACGGGCCCACACAGCTCCGACCAACGATTACCGCTCTGGCGCTATACACCCAGCCCTCAGAGCCAACCTTTTCCCAAAGTTACGGATCCATTTTGCCGATTTCCCTTATTTACTTTCTTCTATCAACCAGAGGCTACTAACGTTGGAGACCTGATGCGGTTAATGGTACGGCCAGGGGTGAAAATAACAGCTTTCCCTCCTCTTTTGAAGTGCAGGCGGGGGCGCGCGGGACTCCCAGCTGCAGCACCCTCCATTTCCAAGGCGAGTTCCGTTGGCAGGTAAGCTGCCACACGCTCCTCAGCGGATTGCGTTTTCCATGACCACCATCCTCCTGTGAAAACGAACAAATCACTCCAATTTTATCTGATGAGCGAGCATTTGAGGTCCATATCCAAGCGTTAGGAGCATCCCTGTAGTGAACAGTGCTCTCGTCTGTCACTACTTGTGGACCTTATACATACCTATTTAGGTGCGCACTCGACATGGATAGGCTGCACTTAATGCGTAACCCTTAGAATAACCTCAAAGTATCAAAGAATACTTTCATCCTTTTTCTCTCAGTCTGCTCTTCCCAAGAGGAAGAGTAATGACCTTAATGATGGACCACCTAGTGGGTAAACGCCTAGGCGGCAGTGAGAGCCTCAGAGCCAACCCTAACTCCTGGGTTGCTACCGAGCACTCTTAGCCTGATGGCCTTATTTCCCGTCTAACGAGACTCGATTTATTTCCCGTAAGATAGTATTTGCTCTCCTTCAGCCGGATGGGCCTAGAGTTCCAACTAGAGTACCACTGTTGTGCCTGAGGACTACGCAGTATGTGTAGTACACGGGCACTACAATAGGCTCTCCACTGCGCCTCCAGCGGCCAGTTCCCGAGCACGATACTTATATCGTGCTCGGGAACTGGCCGCTGGAGGCGCAGTGGAGACACGAGCACGATATAAGTCAATATTAGCATTTAGCAAACACTATTTAGTCCAGAGTTGTGACTAACATGGCCATGAGAGCACACGGCCCTCAGGTTTTGGGGCTGGCTGGGTTGTAGAGGCACTGAACCTTTGGTGGGACAGGCAACAGTCAGCACTCTTTCGGCTCTCTTTTCATACGCATTGAACTGGACATAGTTTTAATCGCTGTTAATGTTAATCTGATTATTTTGTCTGTTTTCGAGAGAACTTGCTGAGTCCGGCGAATAATGTAGAATCTGCACGTAAGTAGGTGTGTATGAGGTATCACGCAGTAACAGCTGTGGGTGATAGCTGTTCACCACAGTATGCCCTCCCTGTATTGAATCACCCACGACATGGTGAACCGTTCAACATAGCAGTACGATACTATCGTGATATGACCCGTTCCTGAATTGGGCTTGCATTTTACGCCCGGTATTTGCAAATCCTCGTGTGCGGCTTCCTGTGAGCGAGACGAACTCGCAAAGGCCGAATAGGCGGATAGGCCGGACCTCCTTGCCATATCTTCAGATAGTGGATCCCGTTGGTGGACTGCGTCAAATTAAGGCGGCAAATTCTGAATATTGAGACGGAATTGGATACGAACACACGTGACGCACGGAGGATTTTCAGGTGGGGCTTTCACCTCTTTCACCTCCACCGCTGCACCGCGAGTTGGAGGACAAGGCATTTCCCTGAGCTCCTTTTTACTTGGCTGCGCTGCTAGAAGTATTGCTTTTCAACTTCCTTGCAGTCTTTTCTAGGAATTCAGTATCGAATTGTGTGAGCGTGTTTGTTATAAAAGAGGCAGATACGTTGCACAGGACTTGCCCTAGGCCTTCTAATTGCCCGACATACCGGATATCGTGTGTTCTTGCTTTTTATCTTTCCGTAGGTGGGGTTGAAATTCGCAGCCCCAATATCCGTGAGCTGTATAGATGAGTCATTTCCACTCCCGCTCTCTTCCTTCTCAGCTAGGGCAGTACGTGGTTTTTCGCTCTTTGGTGATGAAGTACAGCATAGGGGAGAGTACAGCCCTCTCAACCTTTTTCTCTCTCTCCTCTGCGCAGTGGGTCATCAAGTGACTTTTTTGGGGGGTCAGCCCTTCTTTGAGCCTTTCATATAGAGCTGCATCTAGAGTCGCCGATTTGCACGTTTGGACGTCTGCTCCCTATGGAGAGATGCTTCGCGATATGGCCCTCTATCAGCAGCTTTTCTTGGGTGAAATTCTTTTAATTTTGAAATAATCTCTTCTTTAGCCGGACCGGAACACACAGCACATCTCGGAAAGTTCCAGCACTCCGGATGGCGTACTGGGACTCCTCCCATGCGCAACGCATGCCTGAATAAAACAACAATTTTCGTGCCGCCTGTTCTGACAACATAGCTGCCAAAAGCAACCGTAACTCTTATGCCGCATTTTGGAGAGAAGACACAGCGACACAGCTCCAGATAAGCAAGGAGCCCCCTCCGCATTGCGGCACCTGCCCTGCCTGGATTGTCTGCGAAGGCAAATGCGTTCCTTATGAACTGCTTGCGCTGTAAAAACAATTTCCGCTGGAAGCACGCAGCTAGTGAACTTGATCCAACTCATCGAGTCACCCAGCCGATGGTACTCGTGAGCGCTGTCGCTGGGAGGGCAGGTCCTGATCCTTCCCCAAAATCTGAAAGGAGAAAGGGGGTGAATATTTGACAAGGTTTAACGGAAGATACTTCAAACTTTTTTCCAAGCAAAGGACGTTCACTACTAATTAGTGATATTCACCAGACCTGAGGTGGGGTTCGCTGCCGACGCCTCCCACTACAAAAGTTGCTTTGCTACTTTGAGTAGGGAGGGCCGTCGATCTTCTCGAAGCACGGTATGCAGGTGCAATACACGCAAAGACATACGGCGACGGGTCTTAAAGAACAGTAAATGATTGGCCCCCCGGATCCCTAGTGGGGCATGCCGGCTCCTCTCAACCTAAGACCCGAGATCTGCGCGCAGCGGCCTACTGGGGATGGGGCAGAGAGGAACCAACCTGTCTTGAGCTGGAACGCGCGCTGGTGCAAGTAGTGGCGCTAGGAAACGCACGACAGCCATGCTCCCTTTGATGCATTTGCTTACAACGTATACGATTGTTAAAAGCTTATTTGGACCCCTATAGCCAGCTTGCGAGCAAGTGGAAACGCACGCAACAACAGACCATGCTAAAGGCACGAGCCCCAGTGCCGGAAACCTCCTTCTAGCGGCAGCTGCAGATTGCCTAGGGAATATTTGTTTTTTTTGCGCCTCAGCTGTCATTTCTAGCTGCGCTGCCCGTGAGGGTGCTGGCGCTGTGCGCCTGGCCCAGTGAATGGCCGGGGCAGGCCTATTCTTTTGAGGAGCTTCCTATTGTGGCCTTACGTCGTATGTACTCTGAGGGACTGTGGAGTTTACCTGCTTCCAGCAAGCGGCTCGTAAAGGAGCAGTGCGCACACGTTAGATTGGTCAGAGCCGCTGTGGTGGGCGGTTTTCCAGTGGCCATTGCTGGTCATTAGTATCAACAAAAAAGTATAGACCAATATTAGCCAAACTCCCTCTTCTCTGGATTTATTAAGTCTACTGGAGCGCGTGCATAGACTACAAACGAGGAGGTGGAGCTCTTTGTTTTCTTTGTTTTTAAGCTGATTACCGCTACTCCCTCTTGTTTGGCCGCTGAGGGCCTTCCCGGTGTAAGCTGCCTCTCGATACCTCCTTCAAATACATTTTTTTAACACACAAATTACTACTATCATTGTTAAGATGATCTAACATGGCAGAGACAAGTCAACAAAACATAAATGATAGTAGGGGAGGCGGCGCGGGGTCACTTGCGGCAGAGATCAGGGGCGCGACGGAGCCCGTGCGCCCTAAAAGGTTGCCCTTTTCCCCCAAACACAGAAGAAAAGGTACTTAGAAACAAGTGAAAGCAAAACGAATTTAATTTTAAAAAAGAAAGTATGCAAAGGGCTGCCTATTTTGACTCGCTATGTCACGAGAGTCGAACGGCAGCCGGGCAACGGCAGCAAGCACCAGCTTGTGGTGTACCCGGTGGTCTGCCCGTAAATACAGCTTTTCTGTTCATTTGTTGTTGTTAATGCAAATCAGGTGTTTACTGCAGATAAACTGCTGCAGAAAAGAGGTACAATTATCTCCGTGTTGTTGCTACAGCGAGCACAGGCGCTGAGCAGACCCGCGAAGTGACACCACCCCACAAGGCGAGCTACTCGCATTTTTTCCCTTTCTATTATCGCCTTCCCCCTGGTTTTTATTCTTTAAATAAAACAGTTTATTTTAAATAGGAAAGAAGAGTTATTTCAGCCCCCGAACCACAAACGCGGGCACCAGCAACACGGCTAACAGCAACCGACGCAGACGCCGGCGCTGAGGTGTACATACACCTCAGCTCACGGCCACACACAGCACGGGATGGTGTTAGCCTTCATATGTGACCCTCCTGAACAGCAAAGAGGCTTTTAGAGAAGATCCCGGGCATCTTTGGAGAGACGTCGACGGCACCAAGAGCAGCAGCAGCAGTAACAGCAGCAGCAGCCACGCACAGAACCAGCACCAGCGCAACAGCAGCGCAACAGCAGCAGCAGCGCAGCAGCAGCAGCAGAAACAGAAGCGCCACCGGCAAACGCCACCACCTACCCAGCTAGCTGCCACATCACAGTCTTCCACTGGGCTCCTGTGCACGGCCTCTTGTCTAAGATGAGAGCGCAAGGGCAGCGGCCCCTCCTACTAAATTTCTTGGGCCCCTCAGTCTCTGTATTGTTGCTGTCTCCTCTGTTATTCCTGCCGCTCGTATTAGGACAGCTGAGAGGAGCTGAGGGGCCCCCGGTACAGGCTTCTCTAGCGCCTGCAGCAGTCGGAGCTGCAACAGGGAATGCCGCAATAGGGGCCCCTACCGGGGTCCCTGCGGAGGCCCCCCTGCCGCCACCCACTTTGCCGCAGGGGGCCCTCCAAGCCCCCAGCCTCCGAGCTGAAGGGACACGGGGGCCTCCCAGTCCGGCGCCCTCCATGGGGGCGTCCCTCGGCTCGGGAGAGGGGCTCCCAGGGCAGCAGCCAGTAGGGGCCCCTGTAGCAATTTCAGGTGTACAGACAGGGTACTCAGGGGGCTCCAGCAGCGGAGTTGGGAACGTCAGCCCACAAAACGCTAACCCCACACCTGCTGCCTTAGCGGCTGAGCCCCTGCAGCAAAACAAACATCACATGAGAGCAGCAGCATCCTCACCGGCACAGCAGCAGCAACAGCAACCTATGCAGCAACCTATGCAGCAACAGCAGCAGCAGCAGCAGCAACCCATGCACCAGCAGCAGCAACTAAGGCACCAACCACAGCAGCAGAATATGAACTTGCAACAGCGTCCAACACAGCCGCAGCAGCAGCAGCAGCTGCCACAGCTGCAGCAACCACAGTTACACTACCAAGTGCAGCAACACCAACTACAGCAGCCAAATCAGATGCAGCAGCAACCACAGCAGCAGTTGCGTCGACAAGAACAGCAGCAGCAGCAACAGCAACAGCAACAGGATCAGCATCAGCAGCAACAGCTGCGACAACCGCAACCCCCAATGCAGACTCAGCAGCCTCAAGCGCAGCAACCGCAGCCTCAGGTACAGCTGCAGCCGCAGCAGCAGCAGCAGCACTTGCGGCAATCTCCGTCTCCACAGCAGCTCCCCGCTGCAACTCAGCCCCATCCCCCGCAGCAGCAGCAGCAGCAGCAGCAACAGCAGCAGCAGCAGCAGCTCCGGCATCATCCGCAGCAGCCGCAGTCGCATCAGCACCAGCAACAGCATCTTGACCGATCGGGTGGAGTTGCTGAAACAGATGTTGGTTCTGTCCCTGTAGAGTTTGCTGCTCCTGGGAGCGCTGCGATTGCTGCTGCAGCTAGTGCTGCAGCAGCACCACCATCAGCAGCAAGTGTCTCCGTTGTTGGTGGTTCATCTGCATCTCTGCCTCCCCCCGGCGCGATATCTCTTACAGATGAGAGTTTTGCTGCTTTTATTGCGGCTGAGCCTTTCGTGTTGGTGTTGTTCTATGCACCCTGGTGTCACTGGTCTCGTGCTGCACTGCCTGAGTTCGATGCCGTTGCTCGTCTCGTGGGGGCTGTCTCCTCTCGCCCTATTGCCCTAGCCAAAGTCGATTGCGAAGACAATCCACAAGTGCGAAAAGAACAACATATCCTCGAATACCCCATCATCAAACTCTACATACACGGAAAACCCAAGCAATACCTAGGTCAGATATATATATATATATATATATATATGCATGTTATATATATCTGCATAAACATATATATATATATATGCATGATGCTGCGGTATATATATACATAAATATAAGGACACTGTCGGTGCTGCTCTTTTTGCTGTTGTCGTCGTTGTTGTTTTGTTGTTTTGTGTTCGTGTTGGTGTTGGTGGTGGCGTTTGTGTTTTTGCTGCTTCTGTTGCTGTACTGCAGCAGCTGCTGCTACTCATGCCTCTTCTGCTGACGTACACATGGTGCTGCTGCTGCTGCTGCTGCTGCTGCTGCTGCTTCACTTAGGGGGCCGCCGCCGGACTCAGATATTTGCGTGGCTGAATCACAACTTGCAGCGAGATGAACGACTAGACAGCGTGCCGCATTTAGATGAATTTATGAGAAACGGAAAAGACGGCCATCAACTGGTTGTTGCTGTCTCCACCAGAGACAATGCAGATGGAAGCGCAGGAGGTGAATTGTCTTTTCTTCTGTCTGCGATGCTGTCTCGTCTTCTATCTCCCATGCTGTCTCTTCCTCTGCCTCCCATGTTGTCTTTTCCTCTGTCTCCCATGCTGTCTCTTCTTTTGTCTCTGCTACGTTTTATTTGGTGACTCTTCATCTGTCTCGCAGGCTGTCTCTTCTGGCTCTGTTGCGCCTTTCTATAAAGATGCCTTTCTCTGCTTCATATGGCGCCGATGTTGTCTATTCTTCTCTTTTCGATGCTGGCTGTTCTCCCGTCTCTCATTTTCTCTCGTTTTTTGTCTCCGATGCTGGTCTATTTAGCGGGGCCTGTTGTGCTGCTGATGTCCCATTATCTAATAATGCCTTTTCTGTCTCTTCCGTCTTTTTATGTAGTGGTCTCTCTTCTGTCTGTGCTGCTTCTCGCTTTGACGATCTCTCTTCTGTTTCGTCTGTTTCTTCTGGTTCCGGTGCTGTCCCTGTTGCCTCGTCTGTTGCTTTATTTCGTGGCGTCGATCCGTCTCTTCTGCCGGTTTATTTAGTGTTGTCTCTTTTGTCTCCTCTGCCTCTTTATTAAGTTGTATCTCTTTTGTCTCCTCTATCCATTTCGTTAGTTATGTCTCTTTTGTATCATATATCTCTTTATTCGGTGGGGTCGCTTCCGTCTCTTCTGCCTCTTTCGTCTCTTACGTTGTGTTTTCTCTCCTAGTGCCGTGTCTTCGTTCTATGATGATGCGTCTTCCGCCTCTGTTATGTCTGCTGTCTCTTCTTTGTGTAGGCATGTCTCTTCTTTCTGTTTTTCTGTCTCTGCTCTCTCTCCTTTTTCTAATTCCCCCTCTGCTTTCTCTTCTGCCTGTTATGGTGCCTCTTGTGTCTGTTCTTTTTGCCGTGCTCTCATCTCTGTCCTTTCTTTCCTTAACTCTGATTGTTCTGGCTTTCTTTTTTAATGATGTCTCTTTTTCCGCTTTCTTCGTTGTTGGGTTGTCTCCTGCTTCTTGTCAGTAGTGCTGTCTCTTCAGTTGTCTCTTTGTAGTGCTGTCGATTCTGCCACTTATTTCTTTAATGGTGTGTCTTCTGTTTTCTTTCTTTACTCTTACGTCTTCTGTCACCTCTTTGTGTATTGTTTTGTCCTCTATCGCTTCTTTATTTATTGATTTGTTTTCTGCCTCTTCTTCGTTTAGTGATAGTGTCTGCTTTTGTCCATGCTGTGGTCTCCGCCGATCTTTCTTTCGCTTTCACCTCATCTTTCTCCCTTTTCTCTCTTGATGCCTCCCCTCGTCCAGCTAATACCCCTTCTTTAAGAGCTTTCTCTCGATTGTTCTTCTTCGGTTGTCTCCTTGTTGCTGCTGTGCAGCGCCTCTGTCTTTTTAAGTTTTGTTTTTCTTTATGCACATCTTGCGTTTCGTTTTTTTGTCTCCTCTTTGTTGTTGTTTTAGCAGCTCTCTTTATGCGTATAACACACATGTCTTCTTCTTTTTGTAGCCTTTCTCTCTATTGCCTTATTATCGTTTATGATTTGCTTTAGATGCCTCTGTCTCTGGCGTTTAATCCCATTGTCTCCCTTTTTAATGCTGCCTCCGTTTACTCGTATTGCCTCCTTTTAATTATTCCGTCCTACTGTCTCTTTTCGTTTGATCTGTCCCCTCTCTCTTAAAACATGTCTCCTTTTGTTGCTTGTTTAGGGGACTCTGTCTCCTTTCACCACGAAACCTTTCGCCATGTCGCCCGCAGTATATCTGACGAAGTCCTTTTTGGGGAGATTCACCACTCTGCTGTTTTTCAGCATTTCCTTCAGCGCTATTTGCTGCCCGTCTCAGGCAACTCTAAACAAATGGTACATGCATTGTGCTGCTGTTGCTGCTGCTGCTGCTGCACTTGATGCTGATGATGCTGCTGCACTTGATGCTGATGCCGCTGCCTTAGCTGACGCTGGTGCTGCTACTGGTTCTGCTGCTTCTGGTTCTGGAGCGGCTTGTGCTTCTGCTACTGCTACTCCTGCTGCTTCTGCTTCTGCTGCTGCTGACGTTGGTGGTACTGCTGAGGGTCAGGCTGTGGCTTGGGCTGTTGCTGTTTCTGCTGTTATTTTTGCTGCTGTTGCTGTTGTTGCTGTTGCCCTTGCTGCTGCTGCTACGTCTATCGCGCCTGATGGCTTCCTTGCTTCTGGTGTTGTTGTTGCCGTTGCTTCTCTACTGCTCCTGTTTCTTCCTCCGCTACTATTGTTGCTGTTGTCTCTTGTGCTGCTGCAGCAGCATTAGCAGGTTATTCGCATTCGCTGAGGTGATATGGTTGTTTGCATGCGTTTTCTTAGGGCTGCTGCGCACCTGGTGTATTGTGTGTGCGCTGCTGCGGGGTGTATGTACAGTGGGAGCCTCCTTTTATTGTGACTGCCCCAACAAACACAGGAGACCCTCCATTTATAAAGTACACGGGGCGAGGAGACGACCGCAAGGCCCTCGACGGCTTTGTTCATACATACAGATTCCCCCAAGTTATCCCCTTTGAGCCAGAGACTATTGAAGACATATTTGATGGTGCATAAATCCAGCTGTCTCCTCAGCTCTCCCCGCTGCTGCTGCCTTTTAACTGTTGAAGTCAGGGTAGCCTGGGGCGTCTTCTTAGCTATATTTAACTGTCTCCTTCACTGTGCAATCAGCTGTCCCCTCAACTGTCTACTGGACTGTTTCCTTGACTGCGCACGCTTGTGCCTCCTCAACTGTCTCCTTCACTGTCTCCTTAATTGTCTCCTCATCTGTCTCCTTTGCCTTCATCCTCCCCGCTTCTCCGCGTGCGCGTCTTTGTCTCTGTATCCTCCTCTCTTTGCGTGTGGCCTCGTCGTTGTCTCCTTTTCTTGCTGTTTTTCTCTATGTTTGTGTAGGTCTTCTGGTCTTGCACTTCTCTCTTCGTCTTTTTGCCTGTCTTTCTTTGCGTCTCTCTCTCTCTGCTTCTGTCTCACTTCGCTGTCCTCGTTCTAGTCCTTGCCTCTCTCTCTCTGCTTCTGTCTCCTCCGCTGGTCTCTGCCTGCCTCTATCCCCCTCAACTGTCTCTTTTTCTGCGTCTCCTTTTGGGCTAAATTTCGTTTCTCCTCTCTGTTTCTTCTACAATTTCCCAAACAATTGTTCTATCCAACGGCGCGGCAAGCCCTGGCTGCTGGCTGGTTGGCTGTTGATGCCGCATCAGCAACGACAACAGCAGCAGGAGCAGCTGCAGCCGCTGCTGCTCTTGCTGGTTTGCTGCTGCTACTGCTGATCTCATGGCAGCTGCCGTAGGTGCAGCCGCTGCTGCTGCTGCTGCTGCTGCTGCTGCTATCTGCAGACGGGCGCTCTATTTGCTTGCTGCTGCTAGACGGAGACAGGGCCTCTAAGTCGATTACCAGAGAGGGCCTTGTTGACCCCCTTGTCGCCGCCTTTTATCAAATTGCAGGCGAAGTCCGTTCAGAACTCATTTTCACAGTCTCAGGTGAGGATACAACAGAAAAAGACGGAGAGACACTGAAAAAAGAAAGACAAAGAAAGGAGGCAAATAGACAAAGAAAGGATACAGGCAGACGCGAACAAAGACAGGCACACACCAAATGGATACAGACAGACATTTTTCCTGTCTCTGTTGCTAAGTGCCTCCTATGGCTCTCTGTGTCTACTGTGTGCCCTCTCGTGTCTCTTCCGTGTCTGTAAGTGTCTGTGTCTTTTGGTTCTCTCCTTTTATGTCTCGCTGTCTCCTAGTGTCTCCCCTGTGTCTCTTTTCAGCTCCTAGTCTGATTGGCTGTCTCGCTATCTCTTCTTGCCTCGTTTGTTCCTCTTTGCCTCAGCGTCTGCTGTCTCCTTGTCTCTTCTCGTGTCTCATTTACCCCTGTCTCTAAGTGTCCATTGTATCCTATTTGTCTACTTTAATACCTTCTCTGTGTCTCTGTCTGTGAGCGGCTACTGTCTCCTCTTGGTCTCCTTTTGTGCCTCCTATATGCATATGTTCCTTAGCATCCACTGTCCCTTATTTGTCTCCTTTGGGGTGTCTCCCTATCTCCTTTTCAGGGAACAAAGAGGCACATGAGCGGCGCATTTTTAGTTTGATGGGGGTAGACGAAACCATCACTTTTCCGGAGCTGCGGATCGCCACCTTCAACCCCAGCGGCAACGGCAAATACTACCCAGCACAAAAGTTTAAACCCCACAAGCCCTTTAAATATAACAGCAGCAGCCTCAGCAGGAGCGGCAGCAGCAGCAGCAGCAGCAGTGAAGGAGAAGGAGGAGACAGCAAGAAGCCTGTGTATGCATTCCGTAGTCGGTCTCCTTCTCACAGTTTGATCGCCAACGCCTTAGCCACTTCTGCTAGGACACAGGCTTTAAGGGCCAACAGAAAAAGGGGACAGAGTGCAGCAGCAACAGCAGCAGCAAAGGCACACGGACACCATAGCGAGACAGTCTTTGATGCGCTGCAGAGACAGCAGCAGAAGGAAGCAGAAGAGGTACCAGATACTACATGAAAGAGGAGAGACAGCCCCGCAATCTTTCTCCGCCTCAGTCTCCTCTTCGCTTTTGCTGTTGTCTGTCTTTGTGTCTCTTCGCATCTCTTTGTCTCCGTCTTTCCCCGGACTTCTCTTTTTGCGCCCTTTACCCTGTGTCTGTCTCTGTCTCTGTCTCTCTCTGCCTCTGTTTATCTCCGTCTTTGTCTCTCTCTCTCTCTCTCTGTCCCTTTCCCTCTGTCTCCGTCGTATTAGGTACCGTCTGCCTCTGCATAGCTCTTTTTCTTTCTCCGCCGGTGTTCTTTTCTATGTCGGTCTGTTTCCTTTTCTGTTTCTATCTGGCTCCGTTTCTTTCTCTCTGTGTCTCTTGGGCTCCAGATATCTGTGCATATCTCTTTCTTTGTCTGTCTGTGATTTGTTGTCTCCTGCACATCAGTTTTTGTGTCAATCTGTCCCCTCTTCTATCTCTGCCTGCCTCCCTTTCTCAGTCCCTTAGCTTATCTCTTTCGTCTTTCCTCGTCTCCTTTAAGTCGTTTTACTCTTTGTCTTCCTCCTTTTCGTGTGTCTGTCCCTTCGCTTTTGTCTCTCCCTCATCCTTCTGTGTCGCATTGTCTTCATAACTGTCTCTAGTTGTCATATGTCTCCTTTTCGGTTTTTCTATCTCCTTTTTATTTTTTCTGTCTCCGGTTTCTTCTGCAGTTCATTCGCGCCTTCGTCCGCCGCTTCCTTGAGGGCCGTTTGCAGCCCTACACCAACAGTGAAGCCATTCCTCCTGCCTCTCAAAACTCAGGTGGCTTTGCCCTCTCATCGGCTAGCTAGCTAGCCACGCAGCTAGCTAGATAGTCATGCAACTAGCCAGCTGGAAGCGCAGCTAGCCACTTAGGTAGCCAGCTAGCCACCCAAGCATCGAAGAGCTAGCTAGCTGCTGGCTAGCTATCCCAGCAGAGAAGCAACACTGCCTAGGGAGGTGCCTGTGGGGTGTATGCGCAGGTCCTGTGAAGACTTTTGTTGGCCTCAACTTTCAATCCGAAGTCATCGATGTCCCTTATGATGTCTTTATTGCATTCGGCGCCCCTTGGTAAGGAGATTTCGGTGGGGTTGTTGTTTCTTATTTTTACTGTTTTGTTGGCGTTGTTCCTGGTGGCGTTGTTGCTGTCTTTTTGTTTGTGTTACTGGTGTTGGTGTCGCTGGTCTTCTGTTTTTTCTGTTGTTGCTGCTGTTGCTGCTACCGTTGCTGCTGCTGTTGCTGTTTGTGGTGTTCGTGGTGGTGCTGCTGCTGTTGCTGCTGCTGTTGCTTTGGTGATGCTGCTGCTGCTGCTGCTGCTGCGGTTATGTTGAAGTCTCTTGCCTCGCCCATGGGCATGTACCTGAGTTGAGGTGTAGAGACGAAGCCTCAAGAAAACAGCGAGCAGAGACAAAGGAGAGGAGACAGACAGCACACAAATAGAGAGAGAGACGCGAGGAAGCAGAGTGCAGATAAAGAGACATCAGCTAGGAGACAGACAGAATACAAAGAGACAGCAAAACAAGAGATAGAGCGCACAATAGGGAACAACAACAAGGAGACAGAGTGCAGATAAAAAAACAAGGAGACAGACACCGCAGCAGGGCTGAACGGCACCAACAGCACTTTTAAAAGGAAACAGCCACCAGACACAAACACTCGCCTCACCTCCCCATCAATGCCAGCAGCAGCTGCACAAACAGCACCCAGAAACAGCAGCAAAAACGGCAGCAACAACAACAGCAGCAACAGCACCCACCAGCAGCAGCTGCAGAAAAAGCCATCAGCTGCAGCAAAGACAGGAGCAGCAGCAATAGAAGCAGCAGAAGGAGCAGTTGCAAGAGCAACAGCAGCAGCAGCAGCAGCAGCCGGTATTGCTGCTGCTGCGTGTGTGTCAGGTGCGGCCATTGCCGTAAGCTGGAGCCTGCATTCAAAAGAGTCGCATTGATTGTGGGGAGACACTCGGATTTGGTCTTAGGCAAAATCGATGCTACGCGGAACGAGATCGACGGAATAAACCTCACAGGCTAGTTGCTGCTGCTGCTGCTGCTACTGCTCTTTCTGCTGCTGCTGTTGCCCGTCGCCCTGCTGCTGCTTCTTCTGCTGCTGATGCTGCTCCTGCTTCTCTTTGTCTTGCTGCTGCTGCTGTTCGTGATTCTGGTCCCTCTGCTTCTGCTGTTGCTGCTACCAGTGCTGCTACTTCTACTGCTGCTGCTCTTACTGCTGCTGGTGCTCGTGATGCTGCCACAGTTGGCGGAGCGGCAGCTCGTTCTTGTCTCTCCTAAGTGTCTCCTTTTGTTGCCGCCTTTTACTTTCCACTGTCTCTCCTACTGCAGTGTCTCCTCTCTTCTAGGTGTCTCCTCTCCCGAGTCCCTTTAATTTGTGTCTCTTTCTGCATATATCTATTAGGCGGCCTCATGCGTTGCGTTGTATTGCTGCTGTTACTTTTCCTAACGTCTTCTATCTCCTCCTCCAAGGCTTCTTCTCTGTATACATATATATATCTATATATATACATATGCATATATTCAGACATACATATATATATATATATATATATATCTATGCCTGTGCCTTGGCGCATTTGTCCCCCCTCGG
>NW_013547114.1:0-14877 GCF_000499425.1 Eimeria acervulina
CTATATCTATATCTATATCTATATCTATATCTATATCTATATCTATATCTATATCTATATCTATTATCTATATCTATATATATATACTTATATATATAAAGTAATTAATTAAATGCATGTATATACACCTTTATTTATACACGTTCTAACAACCACTACTAACATTCGAATTTGAATATTATAAAGACACGTAAATCGATGTATTATTATTTTGAGTATTGTTAACATTATTATTATTATTATTATTATTGACAGTATTACTATTATTATTATTAATATAAAGAAAGCATTTAATATACCATTTCTTTAAGCCGATGTTGAATATTATAACGACATGTAAATCGATGTTGTCCTGCAAATTCTCCGCCTTCTTCGTTTATGTGGCCGTCCGGAGAAAAAATTGTTATAAATTTCAACCCTATGAAAAAATATATTCAATAAAATCATTTAAATAAACAAAAGAAAAGCAATATATAATGTATACGCAGATATATACATATATATACAGAGAGAGAGAGAGAGATAAACTTTAATCCCAGATATAGATATATAGATATAGATATAGATGTACGCACATATAGATATAGATAAAAATATGTATATAAAGATATAGATATAGATATAGATATAGATACGAATATAGATATAGACACAATAGACACATTGGTATTTACATACATGTATATGGGTATATCTTATATAGATGAACGGACATAAAGATATAGAAAAGATATATCTATATAACTACATAGATATAAATAGAAATATATAGACACTTCAATACAGTTATATAGATATAGAAAAAAAGAGAGAGAGAGAGATAAAGACACACAGATATACATAAACAGACACAGACACAGCAACAAATAAATAAACATATATATATATAAACATATATATATATATAGATATACCTACCGTGTCTCTTTCCTATTTCATAATCATTTTTATCATGGGCTGGGGTAATTTTTACAGCGCCGGTTCCGAAATCCATATCGACGTAATCATCGCCAATTACACGCATTTCTCGTTCCGGAAAGAAAGGATGTAGCAGCCTCTTCCCTATCAAATGCTGAAGAATAAATAAATAAATAAATAAAATAAATAAATAAATGATATAATATAATATAATATAATTGTGTTAATTCAATGCAGTAATTTAACATAAGAAATAGACAATGTTTAATGCAGAAAAAAAAAAGAAATACGCATAAATATCGCTGAAAACAATCAAAAGATGTATCTTCTAACATGGTTTCTATGAATATGATGATTGTATGGAAATAAAATAAATATTATTTAAAATAATACATTATTATTCGTGTTATAAACAGCAACAACTCGTACTAATGAAACAATTAACATATAATATATTTCTTATTCATTATTTATTTGCTTCTCTTGCCTTATAACGACTGTCTTTAGGATTAACTGCTACAGCCGTATCTCCTAACATCGTTTCTATGCGAGTCGTAGCCACTTCAATTTCTCCGCCGCCTTCAACTGGGTAAACGAAATGCCATAGATAACCAACTTCTACAGGATAGTCAAACCCTGAATAAATGCATAAACAAATACAAATATATAGTAATAAATAAATAAACGCAAATATATATATATATATATGTACGTATACATACATATATGTACATATATATACACACATATATATATATACATATATATATATATACATATTGCATACAGTGTGTGTATACGATATCAAATTCAAGTAAAAGAATTACATGACGTGGATTTAATGAATTAATTTAAAAGAAGTACATAAAATGAATCAAATAAATAAAATAATGTAAATTGAAAGAATCAAATAAATTGAAATAAATAAATTAAATGCATGACATAGGTTGCACTATTTCCATCAAATCAATAAATAATATATATAAATATATTAATAAATTAAACGGGTTATATTAAATGAATTGAATAAATTAAACGAATAAAATCAAAAGGAATTAATCAAATTAAATAAAATTGAATATCAACAAACCTGGAATTCGGACGGTTGTGGGCTTTTCAATTGTCTCTGCGTCGACTTCAATATCACTTAAAGCAGTTTTAAGGCAAGAAGACCATGAGACAAGTCTATAAGCAAAAAATAAAGAAAAATAAGGGAAAAAAATAGCAATAATAATAGAAAGAAGAAACAATAAATCATCTATTATATACATTACACCCTAAACCATAGACAAGAGCAAGAAAGAAGAAGAAAACAACAATAAAAAATAACAAATGAATCCTCAGATGATATTAGCCTAATTAAAAAACATAAAAACACAAACCCTAATTTTTAATCCTCTTCATTCGTTTGAATAATGAAACGAATTAATTGATATATCGCCCATAATGCACACGTGTATACATATATACATATATATATATATATATATATACATATATATATATATATACGTATGTGTATATATGAGATTGTATGTATAATATATTTGTATATACATATATATATATGTATATGTAATATATATATATATATATATATATTACCGTTGTTCTCTGTAGATCAATCCCTTGTTGAACAAGCGAACGAAGGCCTCAACGACGGCTTTAGAAAGTTTTTCATCTAAAGTGAAGGCGAAATAATCCCAAGCGACGCTGCTGCCAACTTGGCTGTACGTACACCCGAAAAGAATAGAAAAGAAATGCAAATAAAATAATCTTTCTCACCTCATTTAAACCTTACAGCTTATTTCATATATTCTATTTGTTCTACTTATTCAATTCACTTTTCTACACATCCAATAAAAACTCAATAATGTCTTCTTAAACCCTAAAACCCCTACCCCGTCCTAAACCCTAAACCCTAAACCCTAAACCCTAAAGCGTACAGCATGAGCTTCAATTAAACCCCCATATCGGCTACGCATTCCTTCATCGTTCCACATACACCTCCTTCCAAACCCTAAACCCTAAACCCTAAACCCTAAACCCTAAACCCTGTGGCTTACCGTATTTGTTGCATGATGGTGTTTCCGTATTTCTGTTTCCAGTCCCATACTCTTTTGACGAATTCTTCTCTTCCTAAATCATGTCTACTTTTATTTTCTTCTTTCATTAGCATGCGTTCAACAACAGATTGAGTGGCGATGCCTTTAAACAAAAAACAATTCAAATTAAAATTGTAATATATATAATATATATAGAATATATATATATATACATATATATATATATATATTCAGGTACATATATATGTATGTATATACATAATATACATAACAATTGATTTTATTAATTATATTTTCTGTTGTATTCACAAGAAGATGTAGACAACGCATTCATTCGTGACAGTCAGAGGCTAAGAAGGTTTATAAAGAAACGAATAAAAACAAATATAATATATAACGTAAAATAGTTAATCTACAATACTTATACATATAAAATATTATATTCTATACGTAATATTCAATAGATAATATGTAGTTAGATAAGATATATATAGATGTAAATATATAATAATAATATTACATATTGAAGAAAATATTAATTATGCATTTACCTGCATGATCAACGCCAGGCACCCACAAGACGATTTTCCCTCGCATTCTATTCCTGTAGTATAACAAAAGCAACACAATATATACATATATATATATATATATGCGCATATACGTAAACATATATACATATATATGTATATATATACATATATATATACATAAATATATAGCTATATTGCAAAGACGGATAAATAGATGCAACCAGATAAAGAAATGCACAACAAGGACGAAGAAGCAACAAAAAAAGAGAGAAAGAGACAACAAAAGGATAGAAGAACCAAACAAAGGCAGAGAACAAACAAACAAAAGACGAGAAGAAAGCAACAAAAGGAGGAAAGAAACAAACAACAATAACAAAACTAAAAAAGCAATCCGCACCATCTTGCAAGAGCGTCTTCAATAGCGACAGTTAATGCGTGCCCGATGTGTAGACAGCCCGTGACGTTAGGCGGAGGAATCACCATAATAAATTTTTGAGATTCTGCGGATGCTTGAGCGAAAGCTGCTGCTGCTCTTCTCCTTTCTTCAGGTGTCTGTACACCTGATGAATTCGATCGCATCTCTGTTCTGTCTGAGGGGCTAAAATAGCCCTGAGATAACCACCAGTCCATCCATCCTTGTTCAACATAATGCGGATCGTAAGAAGCAGGAACAGGCATCGCTAGCTCTGCAGCAAACAAAGCAAAACAAACGCAAAAGCTTAGTCCAGTGTACGGTGTACGTACACCCCAATAAAGCTATGAAAGAAGAAATGAAGAAGTTTAACAACTCTACTCTTCCTTGCGTTTTCTTCTATACGCTGTTTGCTAGACAGCTGCTGCCGCCAACACTTCTCACCCTTTTTAGGAGCTTTTGGAGCACTTAATTGCGTCATTATTGCGTCTTTTATTTTTAAAGAGGAAGAAGAATGAATTTGATTCCTGAAGATAGATGAAAAAGAAGAAATCCAGATCTTGTCCGCTGCTGCGCAGCCGAAATCCGGAAAGCGTTTTGAATTTCCTGTCGATGAAATTGTATTATTATTCGTTGAAATAAACTTTTTTATTTTTATTTTTCTTGTTTTTACCTTCAAATATTCATAAGAAAGTGGCCAATTAACACCGCGACTTGCTACCGAACACCCTCGAGATGAAAGCGCAGCTCTTCCCCCCACGAACAACTGGATTTGCATGCCTAATTCGTAGCAGCCGGATTTTGTATAATTCTCTTCTGATTTTCACAATAATTGTAAGAGAATAAAGAATAAATACACCATAAAAAGAAATACAAAGAGAAATGCTAAGATCGGGAAATCAGATATGAACAGATAATAATCGTATCCAACACAAGCTCCGCACAGGCTAGAGTTGCGTTGGCGGCGTTTTCAGGTGTACGTACACCTCAGTCGTAACGAATTCAAGATTCAAAAGATTAATGAAAACTTCCGTCATTATCTTCATCCATCTGATAAACAGCAGCCTCAGACAAACCCCTGTAGACCGATGCTGCAGCCCTTGTGGAGGGCCCCCAGTAGCAGTGAAGCTGCTTCCAGGAACAGCTTTGGTGTACGTACACCATATTTCTGATTTTCTTCTTATTTCTTATCATTTAAATGACAGTGTTCAAAGGTTTTTTTACACAAGTTCCTTCATAGAGTGCTGGAGAACACAACTGCACTTGCGTTTATGCGTAAGTCTTTCACTAGCTTTAGGGTGGCTGTTTGTATGTACGCAAGCACAGCAACCCTTTATATTATTATTTCTCCGGCATTATCGATGAGTCTTTTGATTCTTTTTTTCTAGGTTTTATTTTATAGAATGACAAATGCATGCATTGAATGCTTGGCTTATCTCCGCTATTCTCCGTTAGCTAAGACGGCTTTTCCGTTGGGTGTTTTTGTGTGCGGTGTATCTTCACCTTGATTTGCATTTTAGGGATTTGTTCTTCAGATTGTCAATTTTAGTTTGTTGTTATTTTATTTATATTTAGCCTTCGTCTTTATGTTTCCTTCCGTGTTTGCTGTACATCAGCTTCTTCCGAGTTGCTGCTTTCTTCTGTAGAAGTTTATTACTTCTTTTGCTCATTATTTCTTTTGTTTATTACTTCTAGTTATTTATATTGCTTCTTGTTTACCCCTTCTTCGTACACACCATGTGGAGATACACCTGGAAAGCAGCAACCCAGCGCTCTGGCTTAGGCGGATGTTTCGTCAGGCCGCGTTGGGCGCCTTCCAGCCCTGGGGTGTATAGTCGGCCTGGGGTGTATATGCAGTCTGGGGTGTATGCACAGCCTGGAGTGTATATGGCGCGTGCATTTTCGTCCGGCATTATGAATACAAGTAGCGAAGTTAGGGGGGTGTATGCAAGTACCGATGCAGTGTCGGATGCAGCAGCAGCAGTAGCAGCAACAGCAGCAGCAGCAGCAGCAGAGGCTGCGACATCTTCTGCAGCAGCAGCAGCAGCAGCTCGTTCTTCTGGTTTAGAGCCTTGTTTATTTTATCCATCGGGGGAGATAGAGGAGGTATCGATCCCTGAACGGCTTCGAATGATATCTTGGTTAGCTCATCATACAGCAATTGATTTATCTTGTTTTACAGCGCATGCAAAGAAGTATAAGGGGCCTCCATTAAAGCCCCAAGACCCTCGTCCGATAGATTATTCTTGGGTTGAATTACGTTTAAATTTATCTTCTCCTGAAGCAACTCGCTTAAGGGATGTGTTTCGCCAGGCATCTGTACCCTCAGCCTTAAGAAACGGGAGGCTATTAGAGGTGCTCGATTGCTTTGCTGCTGATGTTGCATTTGCTTATACTCGTCCTTCTATTGTCTTGACTAAAGACAGACACGATCTCTTCTTAACCGTCGCCATCGACTCTATACGCCTCTTCGGCTGCGACCCCCTCAGCAACCACACCAGCAGCACCAGCAGCAGCAGCAGCAGCAGCAGCAGCAGCAGCATTGGGGTGAAGGAGACGCCTGAAGGTGCTTCTTTTCCTTATATTTCTGTTGATAAGGATTTAATTCTAAGAGGCTTCGTCTCATATGCGGGCAGTTCGTCTGTTGAAATCACAGCGGAGTTACACCAAGTGAGGCTTTGCTTTCTTTTTGTCTTTTATCTTTTATCTTCTGTTGGGGTGTATAGGCAGACAGCTGAGAAGATAATGAAGTATTACAGCGTTTAAATGCTATTATATGCATGCGCTGAGGTGTATAGCCACTTAGCTGGAGTTTGTATTGGTGTATCTTCTACCTGCAACAGTTATTCTTATTTGCTGCTACTTTATCTGTTTGCTTATTCTTCTTTTCTCTCATTGTTGTTTGCTTTACCTATATGCTTGTATTTGCTGCTGCTGCTGTTGCTGTTGCTGCTGCTGTTGCTGCTGCTGCTGCTGTTGCATGCAGGAGGGTCGTTTGATGGGTTCGGCTTGTTTAGTGTTTGTACACGTGGATGGAGAGGGTCATCCTAAGAAAGTTTTACCGCCTTTAGCATCTCTTCAGTCTTCAGATAAATATTTACAGCTGCAGCTACATGCAGCAGAGCTGCGACAAAAAGCAAGGAGAGCAGCAGCAAGACGTCCGCAAAGACAGTGGGCTCCGCTGCAAGAGGAAAGCGAATTCTTACACCAAACTTGGTTAACTGCATGCAGCCGCAGCCGCAGCAGCAGCAGCAGCAGCAGCAGCAGCAACACAAGCACAATCATCCCCACCACCAGCAGCGTCATCTCCACCACCCCCAGCAGCAGCAGCAGCATCAGCAGCAGCAGCAGCAGCAGCATTGGGAGTGGCGCTAACACGGGTATAGTTTGGTGCAAAGATACGCGACTTGAAAGCAACATATTAATGCAGCCTGAGACAATTAGTATGTACGGCAGAGCCTTTGGAGGTTATATTATGAGAACAGCGCTAGAGCTCTCTTTTCTAACGGCTCAGCGCTTTCTGAGGGAGACTTATCCAGTCATTGTTGGTGCGTACAAAGATAAATATAAATATTATTTATTTATTTTATTACTATCTAATATTCTATCATATTATATATTTATATTTTTATTTATATTTATGCAGTTATTCACATTTTAAGGAATAATAATAAATATTAATATATGCAGTTAGTCTATTTATTTATTTATTTATTTGTTTATTTATTTATTTACTTATTTATTTATTTATTATTTGTTGAGTCAACTTCTAAGTAATATATTTGTTTGTCTATTTCTATATACTTATATATATTCATATATATCTATCTCTCGGCCTATTAATCTATACATATATATATATATACATATATATATATATATATTTATTTATTTATTTGTTTTATTTATTTATTTATTTATTTATTTATTTAGGAATGGAAGACATCCGTTTCTTCGACGCCGTGCGCCAAGGAGATATACTGCGACTGACAGCGACAGTTGTGTGGAGCGACAGAAACGAAGTACAGATAGAGGTAAATAATAATAATAATAATAATAATAATAATAATAATTAATAATAATAATAATAAATGATAATAGTAATAATAATGACGATAATAAGAATAATTAATATGTTCAAAATAAATATATAATTTATAATTCTGCTTCTGTTGTGCTGCTTTATGTAGCTGCAGTTGTTGTTTCTGATTGCTGGTATATATATAATATAATATGTTGCTTTGTCTGTATTGTCTGTCTATTACTTGCATGCATGCGTGCATGCATGCATCTTGTTCTTCATCTTTTTTATTTATTTTATTTTTTCTTTTGTTCGGAAATGTGCATGCAGGTAGATGCATCCAGCAGCGCTGCAGGAGCGCCGATGAGGCGAACTAACCGAATGGTATTCTATTACAGACAAGTGCGTTGTCTTCTGTCTGCTGCTGCTGTTGAGATTATTGTTGCTGCTGCTGCTGCTGTTGTGATTATTGTTGCTGCTGCTGCTTTCGTTATTATTATTGTTGCTTCTGCTGCTGTTATTATTGTTGTTGTTGCTGCTGCTGCTACTGGTGCTATTGTTATTGTTATTGGTGCTGCTGCTGCTGCTGTTTTTTTTAGAGCAAGGCGATGAGAGCAAAAGACCCGGAGGAGGTTCAGGTGTATCCGCAGAGTTATGGAGAGTATATGAGTTTCTTAGATGCTCGACGAAGAGCACAGAAGAGAGGCGACAGAAATATAAATAGGGATATACAGCAGCAGTCTTAATGTTTTGTCTTTAAAACAGAAATGCCAGTTAGATTTATTAGTCTTTTCTCAGTTTGAAGAAGCACTTATTTTCCTGCATTTCTTCTTCATCGCCGTCTACAATGGAGGCAGTAAACAATATACATATCGACAGAGCAGAACATAAAAGCGTTTGTTTTGCTTGTAAAGGGAATCATTAGGGTTTGTATATATATATATATATGTATATATATGTATATATATACATGTATATGTATATGTATACGTATATATACATGTATATACATATACACATATACATAGACATATATATATACATGAATATATATATATATACATATGCATTTATATATATATATATATTTGTTTATTCTGAAGGCGAATTTGTTGCCGGTTGTTTCACAAATTGTCAATTGGAGGGATCGGATTCTACTCACTGAAATTTTGTGTTTGAACAATGAAAACAATAAATAAAAAGTTTATATAAATAAAACCTTTATATAAATTAATATTTTGTATAAATAAAACTTTTACTGACTCATTTCCTTGTCTTAATTGCAGAATTTGAGGTGTACGTACACCTCAGCATAGCTTGCTCTTCGGTAGAAGGAAGCGAAAGCAGAGTTAGTTTTTCTTTGTTTGTTTAGGATATGAAAGACGCTTATTTATAGATATATATATATATATTTAATTGTTTTAGTTTTCTACTGCTGCATTTTGCATTGAAACCATGCAAAATCCGCAAGGGCCTCCAGTAGAAGAAAATAAAGAAGAACAGCAGAAACCTCTTGAACTCTGTTCTTCTTTAGAGCGCGGATCTGTGCATATTGGTCAGTAAATTAAATTTATTTTCTTTTCTTTTTTCTTGCAAGAACAATAAAATGCTCCTCAGGTGACTCTTGCTTATCAGTAAGCCGCTTTTCCTCTCTTAAACGCTTTACTTCAAAACATATATATATATATATATATATATATATATATATGTATAATATATCTTTTCCTACTATAATCTGTAGGATTGCGACGGCACCTGCGGAGCAGAAGCCGCGCATGGCGGTCTTCGGCTGATAGCAGACATTGAGGTAAGAAGAAAAAGAAAGGGTTTATTCTCTTTTCTTGCATGCATTTATGCATGCATAAGCATTAATGCATGCATTTATGGACTGATTAAAATAACCCTTTATTTGTCTTTCCAGACGGAAGAGCGTTCTTCTATCGGTGAAGAAAGCTGCTGTACATGAAATATATAATTAAGAAACAAGATAATCAAAAATGCAGGATGTGCAGGAGGGTCTAAAGGGCGTCTGATTTGTTCTGCTGGTCTGAGCAGCGTTGGTGGTGCGTCTCTTCTTCTTTTCTTTTTATCTTTTTATCTTTTCTTTTTCTTTTTTTTATTTTGTTTATTTTTATTATTTTGCGGTGTCTGTATGTACACCTGGGGAGCTGCTGCTTGGCTTTATTAATGCAACAATAAAATAAGATGAAGAAAAAGATAAATAAAAATAAATATATCTTTAGGAAGCCCTTTATGCGAAGAACTTGAACAAAGATCTTGCAGCCCTGGCTGCTCTTGCTGGAGTACTTGCAGACAAAGACAGTGTGCATCTATAGTATTTCCAGCTGGTGAGTATAATATAAAAGATAATTTAAATAATTATTTTAATCTGAATTAGAATAATTATTCAATTTAATTTGACAACATGCATGCATTTCTCTCTACCTTTGTTGTGCATACAGCTCAGGGTTTTTCTTACATTTATTTTGTTTTATTTATACCTATGCAGGCTCTCTTGTTGTTGAGCATGTAAGCAAATAAACAAAGAGAAAAAAACAAAGACAGCCAGGCTTATTAATCCACCGCCTTATTAATTTATCTTCTCGTCTACTGCGGGAGCAGCTCAATGTGTAAGAAAAGAGAGAGAAGACATGCGTCTTCGTCTTCGTCTTTGTTTCTTTATTTTTATTTTTGTTATTTGAACTTCTTTGTTTTTTATTTTTCTGAATTTGTTTGCTTCGTCTTGATGTTTGTTGTGCTGTTTTTTTTGCTTTTATTGTTTTTCTTTTATTTTATCTTTTCTTTCTGTTTCTTTGTCTCTGTTATTTTTCTTTTGTTTTCTTTTGTTTTTTTTTTATTTTATTTATTTTATTTATTTTTATTATTTTTTTATCTGGCGACGTTTAAACGAAGACTGACGAACAACGGCTGCCAGCTGGGTAGGTTTTTGCTTTTGATAGATGTTTGTTTATTAATATATATTATATATAATATATAATATATATTATATATATTATATATATAATGTACAAATAATATATAAATATTTATATTATTTTTTTCTGCAGATTTTCAGCGGCATTTGTGCGCAGTGGTTCGCCCAGGTAGAAATATTTTCATAGTTTTTTTTAATGTCTTTCCTTCATCTCTTTTTTTTGTTTTTTATGCTTCTTTTTGCTGCTTCTTCTTCTTGTTGCTGCTGCAGCCACCAACTGGGGGGCCCTCCTCGTGCTGCTGCTAATTGCTGCATTTGTTGCTGCTGCTGCAGTGCTAATAAGGCGCCGGAGAAGAAGAAGATAAACCCTAAACCCTAAAAAAACCCTAAACCCCAAACTCTAAGCCCTAAACATTTTTTTTCTTGATGAGACGCTTTCATCTTCTTATTGTCTTCTGCTTTTGTTGTTCCTGCTGTTGCTGCTGCTGCTGCTCCTGCCTAGTCTTGCTGCAATCCCTACTGTTGCTGCTGCTGCTGCTGCTGCTGCTGCAGTTCTGTGTGTGAAAGTTGCTGCTGAATGTGCTTCTTCTAGAGACAGCAGCTCAGGAAAATATACCTTTTGAATTAAAATATAAAATATAAAGAGGTGTATTTAAAATATAAAGAACTCCCACAACGCCAGGCAGTTCATTCGCATGCAGCCGCCGCGCCGCATAGCGCAGCAGCAGCAGCAGCAGCAGCAGCAGCAGCGGCAGCAGCAACTCTTTATAAACAATTTATATTTCTTCGGCTTCTCTCCTCCATTCCCCGCCTCTGCGTCTGCAAACATTCATCTTCTTCATTATACACCACCGCAGCAACAGCAGCAGCAACAGCAGCAACAGCAACGGCAGCAAGAGCAGCTATTGCTGCTGCTGCTGCTGCTTTTGCTGCTGCTGCTTTATGGTGTTTGTCTTTCCTTTAATGAGGCCTGCTGCATCATCTTCTTACCCAACAGAAGAAATGTCTGGGGCTTGAAGAGCGGCATTTAAATAAATGAATAATAATAGATATATTTGCATATATGCATGCAAAGAAGTCAAGAATAATACTTCATGCATCAGCCGTTAGCTGCATGTACAGCTCAAGGAAAAGACAGAAGAAGTAAATAAAAATTTGTCTGTCTTTTGCTTCACAAACCAATTAAAACACCTGAGGTCTTGCATCCATCATAATATACATAAATGTATTATAATATATATTATATATTTTATATATAAATATATACATTATATACATTATACACATATTATATACAACATGCAAAATATATAAATGTAATGTATATTCACTCCATATGCATTCAACAAATATATATATATATATATAACATATATATAATATATAATATACATAATTAATATATATATATGTGTGTATTCATCATATATAATATATATATTATATATTATAAATAACATACATATACAGTACATATAATATACAATATATATAATATATATATATTGTATATTATATATAAAATATCCAATGTATATAATATATATAAAACATATAATAATACAAATAATATATATAATATATTATATATATTATATACAACATTCCTTCATACATTACATTTACAAACACACACACATGCATGCACCTGCAAACCCTAGTGCTTGCATGCATGCAAATATATATACATACATATAAATATATATAGATATATATATATATATACATATACGTAGAAGACGTTGTACATAATATATAAAGGAATAAATACACAAATAATGTATATTAATAAAGACAGGATGCAAAGAGAGAGAAATGAAGCTGTTGCTGTGCTTAGCTACAAACTGCCCGCTGAAAGCCTCGACGTTATTATCAACCAATGCACTTGACAAGGTCTGCCATGTCCTCTACTCCCAGCAGCAGCAGCAGCAACAGCAGCAGCTGCTGCTGCAGCTGCAGCAGCTGCTGCTGCTGCTGCACGCCCTGCTGCTGCTACTGCTGCTGCTGCTCCAGCATTAGCAGCAACTGCTGGAGGAGGTGCTCGGCCAAAGCAGCTGCGGTAAAACGCTGAGAAGAAAGCCCCAAGCCGTTGCTGCTGTTGCTGCCGCAGCAGCAGAAGCAGCAGCTGCAGCAGCAGCTGCAGCAGCAGCTGCAGCTAGCTCCCCATCTCCAACAGCCGCCGCCTATCTGCTGCTGCTGCCAAACATTTCTCCCTCGTTTTCGGAGACATTCTCTCGAGTTCAATCGGTAGAAAGCTAAAAAGTTCAGGCAAAGCCCCTCCGCCAGGAAGCCTGAAGAACAGCAGCAGCAGCAGCAGCAGCAGCAGCAGCAGCAGCAGCAGCAGCAGCAGCACAAATCGAAAAAAAATGGGGCTCAGGAAACAAAGCGTTGCATTTAGCTGCTAATGACTGTCATGTATTCAACTCTCACGCCACAGCAGCAACAGCAACAGCAGCAACAACGACAGCAGCAGTAGCAGCAGCAGCAGCAGTAACGTCCGTTGCTGCACCGAGTGCGAACATGAAGTAAAAGCATTAATTATTATTATTATTATTATTATTATTACTATTATTATTATTTAAGAAGAAGAATCCATCACTTTAAGATACAAACAAAGCAATAAAAAGGAGGCACTCAAAAAACCGCACTAGAAACAAACCAAGCAAATAAATCAAATAAATAAAATAAAATAAAATAAAATAATAAATAGTATAACAAACCTTGTATTTGGATTCCTGAGTTCATCGAAGAATTCGTGTGCAAGTGCTTCTAACGGCTGCAGTCTTTGTTCCGGCTCATATCGCAGTAATTTACTCATCAAATCCACCGCCTGTTCAAACGACTTATCTCCTCCAAGTGCGCAGTCGTGAGAAGCAAATACCTGCACGCATGCACACATATTGCATAAACCCTAAACCCTAAACCCTAAACCCTAAACCATAACATGCAAACCCGAAACCCTACACCATTCGAAACCCTAAACCCTAAACCACATGAAACCCTAAACCCTAAACCCTAAACCGTCATACAGGCAAATACATGCCTATATGAAACCCTAAACCTTAAACCCTAAACCCTAAACCCTAATAATAAACCCCAATAATAAGCCCCATTAATAAACCCTAACAAATAAACCCTATTAATAATAAACACCATGAAAAAGCCCAATGAATAAACCCTAAACCCTAAACCCTAAACCCTAATAATAAACCGTATAAATAAGGCCGATGAATAAAGGGTATGAATCAAGTGGATAAGAAGAGATAGACGTGCATGCAGGCAACTCACTGCCTTCCAATCTTTTGGTTTAACATCAGGGAATCTGAACTCTAAATAATTTGGATTCATCGCCGACATCTGGCAGCGCGTAGGCGTGCCTAAGATTTGAATTATTTTTACTAATTGATCAACGCTCGTCTCTCCAGCAAACAGAGGCCTCCCCAGAAGCAATTCTCCCAATACGCAGCCTATTCATACGCATAAACATTTTTAAAAGAAAAACAAGTATTCTGTCAATTGCATTCGTATAGGCGTTTGCTATATATATATATATATATATATATAGAGAGAGAGAGAGAGAGAGAGATACTACACATATATATATATAATACTGCACATAACATTATACATATATAATATATAATACTGCATATAACATTATGCATACATATATATAATATAAAGACTCAACTAATGAACATATATCAAATGCGGTGGTATATTCGTTATATATATATATATATATATATATATATATATTATATATATACATTATATATAGAGATTATCTATATAATAATATATAAATATAATGTATATAATATATAATATATAATATATAATATATAATATATATATATATATTGAAGACCTACCCAACGACCAAATATCAATTGCTGTGGTGTATTCGTTTGCTCCGAGCATCAACTCAGGTGCTCTGTAAAAGCGTGAGCAGATGTATGCAACGCTCTGCTCTCCTGAACACAAGATAT
>NW_013547113.1:0-14799 GCF_000499425.1 Eimeria acervulina
TATATAATATATATATAATATATATATTTATATATATTATATATATAATATTATATATTATTTGCATATCATAGGTGAATGCACTTGGCTCTGAAAATCAAATATAAAAATAAAAATAAATAAATAAAAATATATAAACACAAATATAAACAAACAAACAAACGCATAAACAAATAAATAAATATAAATAAATAAATAAATATAAATAAATAAATAAATATAAATAAATAAATAAATAAATATAAATAAATAAGTAAATATATGTATTAGAATGCATATTATTATATTACAACCACCGACTTATTTTTGTGTTTTTGTTTGTTTGTGCTGAGTTAAGAAGATCCTTTAGTGCTGTGCATGCATGCAAAGCGGTGTAAACCCTCACCCCTAGGGTTTAGGGTTTAGGGTTTAGGGTTTATGTGCGGTGCAGCTGAGGTCTTTGTGTCTCCCCGATGCATTTATTGAAGCAGCAACAAGGCAGCAGCAATTAGAAGAAGCTCAGTTAACAGCAAAACATTTTGCTGCTGAGGCCCTGCGTCTCTTATACGCCCGAACCTAGGGTTTAGGGTTTAGGGTTTAGGGTTTACGGGGGTGCAGCAGGCGCACACTTCAACAGGTAACCCGCAAACACCATAGCAACCGCTGCAGCGGCAGCAACTGCAGTAGCAACTGCAGCAGCAACTGCAGCAGCAACTGCAGCAGCAACTGCAGCAGCAACTGCAACAGCAACTGCAACAGCAACTGCAGCAGCAACTGCAACAGCAACTGTAGCAGAAGCTGCGGCTACAGCAAGGGTTGCAATAGCAGCTGCAGCAACAGCAGCACTACGTGCAGCAGCGGCAGCTGCTGCAGTTAGAGACGCAGCAGCAGCAGCTGCTGCTGCTGCAGCTGCTGCAGCAGAAGCAGATCCTGCTGCAGCGGCGAGTTGAATTAGTTATTGTCTTGACGAGGCATTAGGCGGAGGATGGCATTAGGGTTTAGGGTTTATTAGGGTTTAGGGTTTTATTAGGGTTTAGGGTTTAGGGTTTTCTGAGGCGCTGGGGTGCTGCTGCGTTCGACGCAGCAGCAGCGTAAACCCTAAACCCTAAACCCTAAACCCCGCATTTTTATATTTATTTGTAGATTATAAACCCTTGGGGCTCAAACCCCCACTGGGCCTCTCAATGAACCCTAAACCCTAAACCCTAAACCCTTTTCTAAACACTGGATCTTCTCTAAACCCTAAACCCTATCTAAACCCTAAACCCTCGCTTGAACGTAAACCCTAGCTAAACCCCAGACCTCTACAAACCCTAGACCCTCCATAAACCCTTATCAGTCTCTAAAACTAAACCCTAGCTAAACCCCAAACCCTCTCTAAACCCCAAACCCTAGCTAAACCCTAAACCCTATCTAAACCCTAAACCCTCATCCTCGTGCAACGCGGGCCTTCGATGCTTCTCCACACGCAGACATTCCCCGGATGTCTTATTCTCGAACTAGCGTCTAGGGTTTACAGTTATACGGTTTAGGGTTTAGGGTTTAGGGTTTAGGGTTTAGGGTTTAGGGTTTAGGGTTTAGGCACAACACCGATCAGGGAGAGCCCCCAGGGGGCCCCTTGGGGGGCCCCCATGGGTCTCGAGCAGCAGCAGCAACAGCAGCAGCAGCAGCAACAGCAGCAGCAGCAGCATGAAACTGAGATATTAATATATTATGATGCAGAATAAACACAAAAGTTGCTGTCCCTTCTAAAGGGTTTAGTGTTTCAGGGTTTAGGGTTTAGGGTTTAGGGTTTAGGGTTCGACGCGTGCGTGCGTCGTTTCTCTCGAATGCTCGTTCTGTGATGTATGGCTAGGGTAAGAGTTTAGAAATTAGGGTTTAGGGTTTAGGGTTTAGGGTTTAGGGATGGTGCTGCGCTCTGTGCGCACTTCATTACCTCAGCACGCTTCGAGGGTTTTTATAAACCACCGCCATGCTGCATACAGCGCCCTGCAGCAGCAGCAGCTGCAGCAGCACCTGCAGCAGCAGCAGCAGCAGCAGCAGTACGTGGTTAGGGCAGCAGCTGCGTACAGCACTTCTACAACAGGAGCAACAGCAGCAGCAGCAACAGGAAGGGCTGCGGTAGCTGTAGCACCGCGATTAGCTGCTAAGGGTGCAGCAGCAGCAGCAGCAGCAACAGCAGCAGCAGCAGCAGCAGCAAAGGCAGCAAGAAACCCTCAAGGGCCGTTGTGGGGTTTTATTAGGCGGGCGGAGGCCTCTAAAACCCTCGACGCCTTTTTAAAAGGAGACAGAGACAACACCCGTAAACCCTAAACCCTAAACCCTAAACCCTAGTTTAGAGAAGTAGAATCAACTGACTCTCCCCGTCGTCTTGTCCTAGCAACAGGCCTAAGGTTTAGGGCCTTCGGATTAGGGTTTAGGGTTTAGGGTTTAGGGTTTAGGGTTTGCGTTTAGGGCTGCTGGTGCTAGCGGGTCCTGAGGGAAGTGGGAAGGCTTCGCTCCTTCGAGATGCAGCCGCCCGTCTAACGCAAGACAAACATAAACCCCCAATCGTGAGGGTTTAGGGTTTAGGGTTTAGGGTTTAGGGTTTAGGATTTAGGGTTTAGGGTTTGCGCGGCAAGAAAAGGAGCATCAGGGATACACACATCCGCTCCCTCCCTGAAGTCTTAAGGCGAAGCTTATAGCGTTTAGCGTTTAGGGTTTAGGGTTTAGGGTTTAGGGTTTAGGGTTTAGGGTTTGAGGTGTATGTACAGCTGCTGGCCTTCGATGTCAGTATGATGGCTCAGCGCTCCTTCAGTGGTTTTCTGGGGGTCGCCAGGGCCGCAGCCGCGAGGCAGCTTGGGGCTGCATGCAGCGATATAAACCCGTAAACCCTAAACCCTAAACCTTAAACCCTAAACCCTAGGCACCGGGTGTGGCTGGGACGGAGCAGCTGATGCTCCCTCTTCGCGCGTCAAGGCTGGATGAGGGTTTTAAAACCCTAATTTCTACAAACCCTAAACCCTAAAAACCCTAATCCATGCAAACCCTAAACCCTATTTTAGGTAGGTTTGTGTTTGCTGCTGCTCAGGTCTTTGCTGCTGCAGCATGTTGCTGCTGCTTGTCCTTCGTTTGCTGCTGGCGTTAGTGCTGCTCTCCGCTATGCAGAAGCAGCAGCAGCAGCAGCAGCAGGGAAGCAGCAGCAGCAACCAGCAGCAGCAGCAGCAGCAGCAGCAGCAGCAGCAGTTCCCTTGGACTGGCTGTCTCTAAACCCAAGAGAGACAAATCTAATTACTTCTGTGCTGAAAAAACTTGAGGATGGGGTATGCTGCTGCTGCTGCTGCTGTTGCTGTTGCTGCTGCTTCTGCTGCTGCTTTTGCTGTTGTGTCTGCTGCTGCCGCTGCTGTTCCTGCTGCTGCTGCTCGTTCTGCTGCTGTTGCTGTTTCTGCTTCTGTTGCTGTTGCTGCTGTTGGTGCAGCTCCTGCGGCCGCTGATGCAGCTGTTGGTGCTGCTGTTTCTGCTGCTGCTGCTGTTGCTGCTGCTGCTGTTTCTGTTGCTGCTGCTGCTTATTCCTCTCGTCCCTTCGGCTGCTTCCGCTTACCTTCCACTGCTGCCGCTGCTTCTGCTGCTGCTTCTGCTGCTTCTGCTGCTGCTGCTGCTGCTGCTGCTGCTGCTGCAGGCTACAGACGCTTGGGATAGTCTCCTTGAGTTTGTGCTCGGGGCCAACAACAAGTCGTCAGCAAAACCCCAGGCAGCAATTGCGTAGGGTTTAGGGTTTAGGGTTTAGGGTTTAGGGTTAGACACCAAGAGAAGACCATCTCCAGAGAAGAGGGTTTGCGTCTTACAGTATAGGGTTAGGGGCTTGGGCAGGTTGAGGGCTTAGGGCTTAGGGTTTAGGGTTTAGGGTTTAGGGTTGTGTGCAGAGCGGCGTTGCTGCTGTTGAGGGATGCTGCTGTTTTTAATTGTACTGACAACCCGACGGCAGACGCGGCGAAAGAGGCACGCCAACCCTAAACCCTAAACCCTAAACCCTAAACCCTAAACCCTAGGTCGAACCCCTAGCTTGAAGCATCAAACCCTAAATCCTAAGGAGCAAATATATCGCTCACAATCGTCTGTGTCGGTAAACGCATTTCAGTTTGGTCTAGGGTTTAGGGCTTTCTAAGGGTTTAGGGTTTAGGGTTTAGGGTTTGCTGCAGTGGCTGGACTGTCTGTACGCCTCGATGGAGTTCGCGGAGAAATTCACAAAGGCAAGCAGGGATACCAAACCCTAAACCCTAAACCCTAAACCCTAGATTTATTTAGAGCTTCCCCTTCTGTCCGTGTGGCTCCCCTGAGCCGCCTTCGGTGTAGTCGTGGAAATGTGCGGTTTAGGGTTTAGGGTTTAGGGTTTAGGGTTTAGGGTTTGTGCTGCAGCGGCCCGTGACTCTGCTGCTGCGCTGCCCCGAGGCGCTGCTGCTGGGGCATCCTTTACGACTTGGGGGTGCTTCATTTTTTGATAACCTCCTCGCGGCCGCCAAGCAAGTAGGGTTTAGGGTTTAGGGTTTAGGGTTTAGGGTTTAAGGCTTGGGGTTTGGGGGGCGCGACGCGCGCAGCGCTGTTGTGTGAGGGCCGCTGAGGGTTTTAAAAAGAGAATTATCTGCTCCCACCCCAAACCCTAAACCCTAAACCCTAGAGTTGCTGTGGTTGAGGCTCAGGCGGGGCGCCATACACGTACGGTTTTTTCTGTTGCTGATGGTCTTACACTGCTGAGGGTTTGCGGTGTACATGCACCTCAACAAGAAGCATTAAAGGGGGTTGAGGTGGTGGAGATAGACGAACTCAGCAAGGCTGAAGTCAGGTCTGGATTAGGGTTTAGGGTTTAGGGTTTAGGGTTTGGCATCAGCTGTTTGCAGATTCACGCGTGCGCTCGTTCCCTCATTCCCTTCAATCCGTCAGGGTTTAGGGTTTAGGGTTTCGAGCTTATTACGGCTATGCGACTGGAACTTAGGGTTTAGGGTTTAGGGTTTAGGGTTTAGGGTTTGTTGCGACTTCAGGGATTTGTTTAAGCCGCTTCTCTGCACAGACTGGAGCGTCGCCGAGGCCTCTTATTTGGCTGTGGGGGGAAACCCCAGGCTGCTCCGCCTCATCTTTGAGTAAGGGTTTAGGGTTTAGGGTTTAGGGTTTAGGGTTTAAGGTTATAGGGTCTAGAGTTCTGGGTTTAGGGTTTGGGCTGGTTCAACCAAACGTCCGCCTGGCGCACTGCGGCGGCTGCGATGTACGACTAGGGTTTAGGGTTTAGGGTTTAGGGTTTGATTTGTATGGTGTATGAATCTTAAGCACGAATTACGACTAGGGTTTAGGGTTTAGGGTTTAGGGTTTAGGGTTTGGGGTGTATTTTGCAGGGACCTTGAGCAAGCCACTATAAATTTCCTGCAATCTCTTTCAAAAAAAGCAGCAACAACTCATCAGACACCCCAGCAACCCGTCCGCGACTTCGACGATGAACCCTCCACCCTAGGGGGCCCCCAGGGGGGCCCCCAGGGGGCCCCCCAGGGGGCTTACGAGGGGGCCCCCCAGGGGGCCCCCCAAGGGCCCCCTCAAGCGGCCCCTCAGGGGGTTCCTCATGGGGCCCCTCATGAAGCCCCCCATGGGGCCCCCCAAGGGGCCCCTAAAGTGGGTTCTCAGGGGGCCCCCCAAGGGGCCCCTAAAGGGGGTTCTCAGGGGGCCCCTGAGGGGGCCCCTGGGGTGGAGATGTGTGTGTTAGAAGGAAATGCTTTTTATGAAGGAGAGCTGCTGCGAGGTGCTGCAAGCCGATTGCGGGTTAATTATTATTCTTTATCTAAAAAGGACGGGGGGTATCAGCAAACTGTTGAAGAAGAAACACTCAAAAAGTTTGCTGAAGTGCAGCGCATGCAACAGGAAAGACTCAGAAAAATGTCAGAAACTTTTCTCGTCAAAGTAAGGGTTTAGGGTTTAGGGTTTAGGGTTTAGGGTTTAGGGTTTAGGGTTCAGGGTATTTTCAGTCTCCCAGTGAGAAGATGTCTACTAGTTTGCGAGTCGCTTCCTTTTACATTGGAGTGTATGGGCTAGAGTTGAGTTTCAGGGTTTAGGGTTTAGGGTTTAGGGTTTAGGGTTTAGGGTTTAGGGTTTGGGTGTTGCAGGAGTTTCGTCGTTTTGAAGGAAAAGTAATTCAATTTTTAAATTTTCCTCTCGTACGAAAACTGCGAGAAGTCAGCAAAAGCGAAGTCCACTTCCTTGTTGTCGTGAGCTAGGGTTTAGGGTTTAGGGTTTAGGGTTTAGCATGGGTTTAGGGTTTAGGGTTTAGTTTTCCGTCAAGGGTTTAGGGCTCGCTGCGGAAGCGTTACGACGCTCGCGTCTAGGGTCTGAAATTTCTAGGGTTGAGGTTGGGGTTCAAGGTTTTGATGTCTCGGGCTTAGGGTTTAGGGTTTAGGGTTTAGGGTTTAGGGTTTAGGGTTTGCGCGAGCAGGTGTGCGAGACAATACGGGAATTTTTAAGAAGACCGTACGTGCTGTGCGAAGACTTGGGGCAAATAAACAACACTGTCATCCTGGTAAGGGTTTACGAGGGTTTTATGAGGGTTTACGAGGGTTTTATGAGGGTTTATGAGGGTTTATGAGGGTTTATGAGGGTTTATTAGGGTTTATTAGGGTTTATTAGGGTTTATTAGGGTTTATTAGGGTTTATAAGGGTTTATTAGGGTTTATTAGGGTTTATTAGGGTTTAAAATGGTGCATACAAAGAGAAGGATTGTGGTTTAGGGTTTATTGTTTAGGGTTTGTGGTTTAAGGTGTAGGGTTTAGGGTTTAGGGTTCATGTATGAATTTTAGGGTTTGCTGGCGGCGAACCTGGTGAGGCCCCGTCTAAACCCTCGTCGGCTTGAGGTCTGCGGTGTCTTTGAAAAGAATCTCCTCCAGGCTTACTGCAACCAAAAATACGGTGGGTTTTGTTAGGGTTTATGAGGGTTTGTTAAGGTTTATGGGGGTTTATTAGGGCTTGTTAGGGTCGATTAGGGTTTGTTAGGGTTTATTAGAGTTTAGGAGGGTTTATTAGGGCTTATTAGGGTTTATTAGGGTTTATTAGGGTTTATTAGGGTTTATTAGAGTTTGTTAGGGTTTGTTAGGGTTTACTATTGTTTAGGGTTTGCAATAAGACAACGCATAACGTCTCTTGGGGTTTAGGAGGGATTATGAGGGTTTATTAGGGTTTCGAGGGTTTGCTAAGATTTATTAGGGTTTATATAGGCTTACTAGGGTTTATTAGGGTTTATTAAGGTTAATGAATGCTTATTAGGGTTTGTTAGAATTTATTAAGGTGTAGGGTTTTAGGGCTTTAGGGTTTAGGGTTTAGGGTTTAGTGTATATTCACCTGGTTGTCGCGTTTGTCGTTACGTACTGCACTAGAGTAAACCCTAAACCCTAAACCCTAAACCCTAAACCCTTGGTGTATAGATGGGTACGCAGATAGGCTTCCAAGTGTCTCGCTGTTTGTATCGCTGCTCTCTAAACCCTAAACCCTAAACCATTTGATTAGTGTTAAGTTGCAACGCGTCTGTGTGGAGTTTTAGAGGTGCCTATACACCTGAATTGTTTGGGTCTATTTAGAGGTGCCTATACACCTGAATTGTTTGCGTATATTTAGAGGTGCCTATACACCTGAATTGTTTGCGTGTATTTAGAGGTGCCTATACACCTGAATTGTTTTTGTCTGCAGACGCGCTTAGCACCACGCAGAAGGCAGAGTTTTCTTTGAATCTCCTTCTTAACCAGAAGGCTATTAAGGCTGCTATAGATGAGCTTAAAAACCCTAAACCCTAGCAAGGCTCTAAACCCTAAACCCTAAACCCTAGCGGTTTAGTCCAGGCGGCGAGACCAACGAGATGCTTTGCCCTTTCCGCTCTTGGCTCCGCCAAACCCTAAACCCTAAACCCTAAACCCTCATGCTTTCGCTAACTGCTGATTCTCTGTTCGTGTACAACCCAACTCCTTAGAGCCCGCTAGCTGCAGCTAGCTACAGCTAGCTACAGCCACCTACAGCTAGCCGTTCTGTCAGCTTTCTTAGAGAGGCAACACAGCTAGCTGAGGCGGGGTATAGCACAAGTCTACAAGGGTTTAGGGTTTACGCACACATGAACGTTGCTGCAGCAAACGTTTAGAAGGGTTTAGGGTTTAGGGTTTACACGCTCGCCTAGCTCTTTGCAGGAGGCCCCTAAACCCTGCTCCTTGTGCATTCTTAAGCGCCCCAGCTCGCCAGTGGCTAGCTAGCAGCTAGCTATCTTTAGGTAGCAGTTAGCTAGCGGCTAGCTATAGCTAGCTATCACTAGCTATAGCTAGCTAGCAGCTAGCTATAGCTAGCTAGCGGCTAACTATGTCTGGGTCGCCCCTAGTTAGGGGTACCAAGGATCTACGTATAGCAGGCTAGCGCCTATGTATGGCTAGCTGGCGGCTAGCTACAGCTAGCTAGCGGCTAGCTACAGCTAGCTACGGCTAGCTAGCAAGTAGCTGTGGGTAGCTAGCGGCTAACTATGGATAGCTAGCAGCTGGCTAACGCTAGCTTGCAGCTAGCTAAGGGGTCTTATGTTTTGCTGTCTTGAGAGCAGCATAGACATAATGCATGCGGGAGGCAAACACCCCAACAATGTGTAGTAGGAGGAAGCCTGAGGTGTCTTCTGGGGTGTACAGACACCTTAGGGTTTAGGGTTTAGGGTTTAGGGTTTAGGGTTTGCGCCGTAGGTTGTTGGGTTTTGTTGCGTCTGCAACACGCGAGCGATGTGCCTCTGTTCTTTTTGCTTTAATTAATTAAAATATATTTATTTATTATTATTTTATATTTTATAAACACCTATAAAAGCAGCAGCAAACATATGCTGCTGCTTCTTCCTACAGCAGCCAGCCGCAGCAGCTGCGCAGCGCATGCAGCAACACCGGAGCTCCCCGAAGCCCTAAACCCTAAACCCTAAACCCTAAACCCTAAACCCTAGAAAGTAAACTTCTCTGCTTCACTAGCCTTTGAGGGAGGTCTTGCTTCTCTCCACCGCTAAACCCTAAACCCTAAACCTCAAACCGCCGCCCTGCGGTAGGCTGTACAGCTTGGGGGATGGTGAGAAGCCTCTCTCAAACCCTAAACCCTAAACCCTAAACCCTAATCTTTATTGGTATCTGGAGCTGTACGCTGCACCAGTCACCACCCCCCCTAAGCGGTTGTAACCCTAAACGCTAAACCCTAAACCCTAAACCCTAACCCCCCGGACCCGCTGCACACAGACGAACAGCTGCTCTTCCTGTTCCGAAGACACTGCAAAGCTCCCAGCAGCAGCAGCAGCAGCAGCAAAAGGAGCGAGTTCAGCAGCAGCAACAGCAGCAACAGCAACGGCAACAGCAGCAACAGCAGCAGCAAGTCGGAAAGGCTGCTCCGTCAAGGTGCTTTAGCAGCAGCGCTAGTACTAGCAGTGTATCAGCAGCAGCAGGAGGGGTAGGTGCAGCAGCAGCAGCGGCTGTAGGTGCAGCAACAGCAGCAGCAGCAGCAGCAGCAGCAGCAGCAGCTGTTGCAGCAGAGTGACATGGGGCCATACCTTCCTCAGCGTAGGGCCCCTTGAGGGGCCCCGCCTGAGGATATTTCATTGCTTGCTGAGCAACAGCAGCAGCAGCAGCAGCAGCAGCAGCAGGGGCAGCGCTGCACTGCTGCAGCAGCAGCATTGCTCTGCACAGCAGCACGCCAGAAGCCCGAGAATCAGCAGCAGCAGCAGCAGCAGCAGCAGCAGCATTGAGTTCGGGAGTATTTCCCTGCTGTCTAGAGAATGACAGCAGCAGCAGCAGCAAGCAACTCTCCCGCTGCAGCAGCAGAAGCATCACCATCACCATCAGCAGCAGCAGCAGCAGCAGCAGCAGCACCGGCTTCTGGGGCTTCCTCTGGTTCTACACCCCCTACACCTTCCGCGTCTGCAGCTACAACAGCAGCAGCAGCAGCAGCAGGTGCAGCAGGAGGAGGAGGAGGAGCAGCAGCAGCAGCAGGAGATCGGGATGGGGAGTGTTTGCTGCAGCTGCCTCACTTACCTCTGTCTGTTGCCGACCTCCCGCTGCTGCAGCAGCACTACTTAGGCCCCCTTGAGCTGCTGGCATTTGATGAAGATATAAACACTGTCTTAAAGTGTAAACAATTGAAAGAGCACCGAATCAAGATACTCTGCGACAAACTCAAAGTACTTCCTCGGGTTTAGGGTTTAGGGTTTAGGGTTTAGGGTTTAGGGTTTGGCGCGTTGTTGCGGGCAGAGGCGTTCTTTGACTTGCGAGAGTGAAACAGCTGATACCTCCCAGTCAAAGAGATGGTTCTACAGCTTAGGGTTTAGGGTTTTAGGGTTTTAGGGTTTAGGGTTTAGGGTTTAGGGTTTAGGGTTTAGGGTTTAGGGTTTAGGGTTTAGGGTTTGTGGTTTCAGGAGATTCTAATGGAAGAAGGAAATGTACAGCCCGTCAATACGCCGGTGACAGTCGTTGGAGATATACACGGTCAATTTCATGACCTTATGCAAATGTTTAAATGCGCTGGAAGTGAGGGTTTAGGGTTTAGGGTTTAGGGTTTAGGGTTTAGGGTTTGGGGTTGGAGGATCTCAACGCTGTGTATCCAGTCTGTCCTGTGAGGGTTTAGGGTTTAGGGCTATGGCTTGGTTTGCCGTAAGGGTTTAGGGTTTAGGGTTTAGGGTTTAGGGTTTAGGGTTTGCGCGCAGCATGCCCTTCGGTGAATTTTCTCTTCTTGGGGGATTATGTCGACAGAGGTTTTAACTCCTTGGAGTGCGTAACCCTTGTCTTCCTCTTGAAGGTAAGCAAATGAGGGTTTAGGGTTTAGGGTTTAGGGTTTAGGGTTTAGAAGTTAGGGGCTATCTCTGTAGGGCTGAGGGTTTAGGGTCTAGGGTCTAGGGCTTTAGGGTTTAGGGTTGCCCCCATGGGTTTGTCAGTGCTGCTGCTTTTGCTTCACGATTTAGGGTTTAGGGTTTAGGGTTTAGGGTTTAGGGTTTAGGGTTTGGGGTGTATATGCAGGTGCGGTATCGCCACCGGATTACAATAATTAGAGGAAACCATGAGAGCCGGCAAATAACGCAAGTGAGGCATTTTTGCCTTCTTTTAGGGTTTAGGGTTTAGGGTTTAGGGTTTAGGGTTTGGGATTTGTTTGTCTCTTTCTGTCTTTTATGTTGTTAAGCAGTTCCCTCTTTTAGGGTTTAGGGTTTATTATGCAACTCTTTCTTTTATTCTGTATTAAATACCTGTTTGCTCTACCATTTAGGGTTTAGGGTTTAGGGTTTACTAGGCAACTGCTGCTCTTATGCTCTATAGAGCAACTGTCTCCTTTACGGATTAGGGTTTAGGGTTTAGGGTTTAGGGTTTTAGGGTTTCTTCTTCATTTGCAGGTCTACGGGTTTTTCGATGAGTGCATTCGGAAATACGGCAACGCCAATGTGTGGAGCCTCCTGACAGGTGGGTTTCCGAGGGTTTAGGGTTTAGGGTTTAGGGTTTAGGGTTTTGTAAGCTACTTGTTTCCGAGGGTTTAGGGTTTGGCGTACACTGGCTTATTCTAGTGCCTGTGGCTGAGGGTTTAGCACCCAGAGTTTACTAGGTTTACTAGTAGGGTGTACTAGGGCTGAGGGTTTACGGCTTAGGGTTTAGGGTTTAGGGTTTAGGGTTTGGGGTTTGCAGGAGTGTTTGACTATTTGCCGCTGAGTGCGTTGATCGAGGGACAAATATTTTGTCCCCATGCGGGGCTGTCTCCTCAGCTGGACTCGCTAGACGCCGTGAGGGCTCTGCAAAGGTAGGGTTTAGGGTTTAGGGTTTAGGGATTAGGGTTTGGCAGGGCTTAGATGTAGGGTTTGTTCTTGGGGTGCTGCCGAAGATATCTGTACACTGCAACCGAGCGCGTTGAGATGACAAGGGTTCAGAGTTAGGGTTTAGGGTTTAGGGTTTAGGGTTTAGGGTTTGAGGTGTATGTACAGGCACCAGGAAGTGCCTCATGAGGGCCCGATGTGCGATTTGCTTTGGTCGGACCCGGAAGATCAACTGGAGGGTTGGGGGGTGTCTCCTCGCGGTGCAGGTAAGGAAGATTAGGGTTTAGGGTTTAGGGTTTAGGGTTTAGGGTTTGGGGTTGTTTGCTTGTGTTTGCATATGTATCTATGTAACTGGGTGGCCGCCTTAATCTCCCGTTCTTCCCTGCTGCTGCTGCTGCTGCTGCTGCTGCTGTTGCTGCTGCTGCTGCTGCTGCTTTAGGGTTTACATTTGGGCGTGATATATCTGAGAGGTTTTTGAGGTCTAATGGATTGCAGTGTATAACGAGAGCGCACCAACTCGTTATGGAGGTAATTAAAGCTTTATTTTATTTTATTTTATTTTATTTTATTTTATTTATTAGTTTGTTTAATTAATTAATTTAATATATTTGTTTATTTGTTTATTTGTTTATTAATCAAATACTCAATTACTGTTTTTTTTTTGTTTTTGCTGCATAAGATGTAGATAATTGAGTAGATTTGTTTGTTTAATTAAATAAAAGGATTTAATTAACTAATTAATTAATTAATTAATTTATTTATTTATTTATTTGTGTATTCAAAGGGCTATCAATGGTGTCAAGGAAAGAATGTATTAACTCTCTTCTCTGCGCCTAATTACTGCTATCGCTGCGGTAATAAAGCTGCAATATTACAAATTGATGAAAACCTAAATTACTCCTTGTACGTACACCTCAATTTAGTTTAATCTTAATTTAATCTTATTTTATTTTATTTTATTTTATTTTATTTAGAATCGGATAAGGTGTAATGTAATATAGTATAACGTGAATTACTGCTCCTACGTACACAAGAATTAAAACAATAAAATATAATAAAATAAAATAACATACAATTAATGCGCTTATCATTCATTTATTTATTTGCATGCGTTTAATTGGGGTGTATGTGCAGCATTCATTTATTTATTCACATGCATATTATGTTTTATTTGGGGTGTATGTGCAACATTCATTTATTTATTCGCATGCATGCATGCATGCATCCATGCATCCATGCTTTAATTGGGGTGTATATGCAGCATTTATTTTTTATTTGCATGCATGCATGCATGTTTTAATTGGGGTGTATATGCAGCATTCAATTCTTTATTCGCATGCATGCATGCATGTTTTAATTGGGGTGTATGTGCAGCATTCAATTCGATGCCTCTCCAGAACAACTCGAAGGCGCAGAAGAACTCCGCGGGGTGCCAGATTATTTTCTTTAACAAATAAATAAACAAATAAATAAATAAATAAATAAATAAACAAATAAATAAATAAACAAATAAAACAAACAGAGACAAAGTAAAACAAAGAGAGACAAAATAAAACAAACAGAGACAAAATAATACAAAATGAACCCAGTCCCTTCCTCACTTAATGCCTTGCATGCATGCATGCATGCATGCATGCATTCACACAGCAGCGCTGATGCATGCATGTATGCATGCATGCATACAGCAGCGCTGATGCATGCATGCATGCATAAAGCGGTTTATAAGGAGAGGCATCTGTGTTTGCATGCATTTAAAATGCATGCAGCATAAACGCATGCAAAAACGCATGCAATCTGCATGCAGACGCGTTTGCATGCAAAGACGCATGCGTGCATCACAACGTGCATGCATTATTGCATGCATGCATGCAACAATGCATGCATGCATGCATGCATGCATGCGGTTGGGTCTCAATGTCTAGGTGTTGCTGTTGCTGCAGGTTCTTGAATGTCTGTATTTATACATTTCTATGCAAATATAAATATATATAAATATATATTTTTACATATATTTATATATATTTATATGTACAAATATATATATATATATACATATATATTTATATATATGTATGCATTGCTTTGTGTATGTATACATTTATTCATATAATATATACAATATATAATGCATGCAAAATATATATATATATATGTATATTTATATTTATATATTACGTATAATATATATAGTATGTAATCTATATTATATATTATATTGTATATTATATTATATTAACTTATATTATATATATAACTATGCATATAAATACATAAATATACGTATTTATATAATTATATATATTTATTTGCTCTACTTGGGTGCGCGTTGTTTTCGTCATTACAGACAAAACTAAAAAATATTTAAAGCCGATTCTGCTGTGGTGTACAAATACTAATATATATATATATAGATATAGATATAGATATAATATATATATATATTATATATTATATATATTATATATATATCTATATATACACATATATACATGTATACATCTATATCTATATATACACATATATACGCATATACATCTATATCTATATATCTATATATACACACATATACATATATATATATATATATGTATATATATATATATATATGTATAGATGTATATATGTATTACTACTATCTTTGCATATTATATTATAGATATACATATATATATGTACATATACAAAAGTATGTGCACCAGTATATTAATATAAAAGAAGAAGGGTTTATATATTTATCTGTTTGTATTTACGTGCGCGGCTTATTTATAATTTATATGACGTCTTTCTCTACTGCGACGTATCTATACATAGCAGACCCTCAAATATATAATATATATAATAAATATAATATATATATGTATAATATATATATTTATATATATATATATATGTATACATGTATATAATATATAATGTTAAATATATATACTATATATAATATATGTAATATATAATATATAGTATATATAATATATATATCATATATATATATGTGCATATATATATATGTGTATGTATATAACCATGTATAC
>NW_013547112.1:0-14799 GCF_000499425.1 Eimeria acervulina
CAGCTGCTGCTGCTGTCACAGCTGCTGCTGCTGTCACAGCTGCTGCTGCTGCTGCTGTCACAGCTGCTGCTGCTGTCACAGCTGCTGCTGCAGCTGCTGCTATCGCTGCTGCAGCTGCTGCTGTCACAGCTGCTGCTGCAGCTGCTGCTATCGCTGCTGCAGCTGCTGCTGTCGCTGCTGCTGCTGCAACTGCTGCTGTCGCTGCTGCTGCTGTTGTCGCCGCTGCTGCTGCAGCCGCTGCCATCGCTACTGCAGCTGCTGCTGTCGCTGCTGCAGCTCTCGCTGCTGTAGCTGCTGCGGTCGTTGCTGCTGCTGCAGCTCCTGCAGCCACCGTCACTACTGCGGCTGCTGTTGCTGCTGCTGCTGCGCGCGCTTCTCTAATGAGGAAGGCCGCACGCGGGCTTTGCTGCCTGTTGCTTCTGCTCCCGCTACAGCAGCACTGCTGCTGCCGCAGACTTGGCGCTGCGGCTGCTGAACCAGCAGGGAACAGCTGTACGCAGCAACACCAGCAGCAGCAGCAGCAACTTCAGATTTTTTGTCTTTGACTTGGCGTTGCTGCTGCCAAGCCCTCGACACCTGCCTGCGCAGCTGTTCGCTTTGCGCTGTCAATCCGTTGCTGCTGTTGCTGTTGCTGCTGCTGCTGCTGCTGGGATGCAGGAGCAGCAAGATCAGCAGCAGGATTGAAATCCGCTCCCGCCTCGGCGCTCAGCGCTCCGGCGGCTCCTGAAGCAGCATTAGCAGCAGCAGCAGCAGCAGCAGCAGCAGCAGGAGCAGCAGCATTAGGCTTTAGCTGCTCGACTAACTGCTGATGTGCTTCAACAGCACTTTTTAGAGTTTTAATTATTTCTGTCGATAACTGAGAACGCCGCAAATGGCGAACGCGAAGTTGAATAGACCCAACCAACTTTGGGCGTTCCTGCAACAATACATAAACAAATAAATAAATAAATATATAAATGTTTTATTCATTTATTTATTTGATTTAGTTATTTAGTTTGCTTGTTTGTCTTGGGCATCTGCTCATTTACTATTTGCTTATTTATTTGCTCGTCGTGCTTATTTGTTTGCTTATCCACGTATTCAATTCGCTCGTTTGTTCGTTAGTTAATAAATATTACAATAAATAGCCTGGCAATTTATTTATTTATTGTCAGCTAATTAGTAGCTAGTGAATTCTAACATCGACGCAAATATATATATATATATAACAAATACATAGACAACTCAAATAATAAACAAATTAAATAAACAAATTAATTAATAAACGAATTAAATAATAAATAAGCAAATCAAACAAAGAAATCAAATAAAGTAGTCAAATAAAAATGCAGATGCAGTCACAGCAGTGAAACGCCTAACAAAACGCCAAAGAAAATCTAACACGCAGCAATACCCTAAACCCTGAACCCTAAACCCTAAAACCTAGACTCTAGAAACTAAACCCTCAACCCTCAATTATCAGGCCTAAACCCAAAACCCTAAACCCTAAACACTAGACCCACCGGCCATCCATTTATCAACTCGACGAATTCCTGCGCACGCAATCGGAACCCGAATACCCCAAGAGATGAACGGGGGAATCTCTAAACCCTAAACCCTAAACCCTAAAACCCTAAAACCCCAAACCCTAAACCCTAAACCCTCACCGCGATGGCGGGCCGCAGATCGCAGACAGCTTCTCCTGCCTTTGGGCTCGCGAATGTCAGCGCAATTAACATCGATGAACTCTCAGCCCACTCTGCATCCTGCAGCACAAACCTTAAACCCTAAACCCCAGACCCTAAAACCCTTAACCCTAAACCCTAAACTCTAGACTCTAAACCAAAAACCCTAAGCCCTAAACTCTAAGCCATAAACACTTACACCATACACTATAAACCCTGAACCCGAAACACTTAAACCGTAAACCCTGGACCGTAAAGCCTGAACCCTAAACCCTAAACCCTAAACCCTGAGACGCTCCTCGCCTCTGAATGCGGAAAAACGGAAGGGGTTGCTGTTTTGTGTTTACCTGTGAGGGGAATATGAGGGGGAGAGGCCTGATGGTCATCTGCAGCTCTCTGCTGCTGCTGCTGCTGCTGCTGCTGCTGCTATGACTCAGCCGCTCTAAGGAGCGAACTAAATGCCGCACCTTCGACTCCACCCATCCTCTCCACTTGCGCTGTACCTAAACCCCAATTAAAATGCAAAACCAAAAGCAAACAACGCGTGCTCTCCTGCAGCTGTTGCTGTTCTTGTTGCTGCTGCTGCTGCTATGACGGCTGCTGCTGCGACCTCTGCTGCTGCGCTATACTCGCCATATTAACTCGGCCAGCAGCAGCAGAGGATGCAGCAGCATCAACAGCAATCGATGCAGAAGCAGCAGCGGCAATACGAGCAGAAGCAGCTGGAATACCAAATAGTAACAAGGACAACAGCTGCAGCAGCGTCAGGAGCAGCAGCAACATGAGCAGCGGCAGCAGCAGGATAAAATGTCTTCTTACAGCTTCGGATTTAGCTAAGACTTGCAATTCTAAGAAGTGGCTGAACATTGCCATATAATCCACCGGGGTAAGTACATCAAGCAGCACTTCCCTCCACGCCTGCAGCGTCTGCTGCGGTTCCTTTGCTGCTGCTCCTGCTGCTGCTGCTCCAGGCGCTGATGTTGCTGCAGGAGCTGCTGCTGCTGCCCAAGCCCCGAAGCGCTTTGCTGCGGCTTCAAGCTCTTCAGAAATTACTCTCTTCGTTGAGTAAGAAACGTTGTGAGTAGAATTCATCGCTGGAAATGCAGGCGTTATGATCTTCAGCAAATGATGACGGTCCTGAAACACAAACCCTAAACCCTAAACCCTAAACCCTAAGGAAGGTGTGGCTTAAATGAAAAGACATGTATGACCTGAAATAGATGCAAATGGCGGGCGATCGTCTTCCTTCTCTTGTGGTTAGGGTTTAGCGTTTGTGGATTAGGGTTTATGAATTAGGGTTTATGAATTAGGGGTTATGAATTAGGATTTACGCATTAGGGTTTATTGTTTATAATTGGTTGTTTATGGCGTATTCCTTTTGATGCATTTTTTATGCATTTCATGATTAGTTGTCTATGAAAAGTTGTTATTGGTTTATTGTCTGTATCATATGATTATTTTTACTTATTATTGTTTATTATTTACCGTTTGTTATTATTTACTGTTTATTGATTAGTGTTTGTTTATTATATACCGTTTGTTATTGTTTACTGTTTATTCTTTACTGTTTATTGTTTACAGTTTACTGTTCAGTCTAGTGTTGTTTGTTGTTCATTATTTATTATCTATTGTTTATTGTGCGGTGTATTAGGACTCCCAGCATGCATCCACCCTGTCGTTTATTCTTTATCAAATAATATAGTCGAATTAATGATTTTGCGATTATACTTGTTAGTTAATTGTGTGTTATTGGTTGTTTATTAGATGATTTCCAGTGTAAATAGACCTTATTGCATATTCTTTATCATATAAATAGTGCTTTCTATTAAGTGGTACTTCCTATGTAATTACAGTTTGTTGTAATATATGATTTCCAGTGTACGTCCACTCTACTGTACATTCGTTATTATACAAATAATGCTTTTTAAGTCAATAAGGCTTTGTAGTCGACAAACACTCCCTATTTATTGTTGCTACTAGTGAAGGTAATAGAGATTTCCATAAACTCCACTTAACTGTATATTGTTTATTATATAAATGCTGCTTTCTATTAAATGTATATTTTGTGTTTTATGTTTAAATGAATAGACTTCGTTAGTCTCGTCTGCACATGGGCATTTCCAGTGTACATCCACTGCAGGATATAATCTGTATCACAAAAATGATGATTATATTAAAAGAAGTGTTCACTTTAAACATCCATGAAGAGAGGTTGTTTGTCTCACCTGCACATACAGCTGAGGATTCCAAACTTTGAATTCAGGAATTCCTTTGATTGTTTGCGGCTCTTTGATTTTACATAGACAAACTGGGCTTCTACTCCACGCCCACTGCGTATACACCGTAAAGAATCGCTGAACGAGAAGAGAAGGAGGGAAGTTTGGATATAATTGACAGCATCTAGCAACAAGAATAGCCCAGCTGATACCTCCTAAATACCCCATTACGTTGCTGTACACCCCACGGGCCTTTGCCCATTGCTTGATGAAACGCAAACTTGTCCTGAAAACTGTTGCATTAGGAACTAACTGCAGCAACAAATCTGCAACGCGAGAGCCATTTAAACTCCGCGCTGTCTTCTCGTCTGTATGCCGCAGCACTTCATCTGCGCCTAAGCCAACCCACGAGCTCGGGATACACCGCAACGCCAACCGGGCAAATAATAAATCAATCTCTACCCCCGAAAATTTAAACTTCAACACTGGGGTGTATGCATCCGGAACAGGAGTTATATTTGTTACGCGAGGATCTTCCTGTAATTTTAGAAGAAATGCAGAAAAGAAGGCCTCCCGGGAGACGTGCTTAGGGCAGACACAAAGTGCATCAATGTCGCTCCCAGGTGTACATACACCCAAACGATAGGAACCAAAGGTAAAGATCTTCCCCCCAGCCTCTCGTGCTTCTGCAGCGTCTAAACCCTGTTCAATTCCACACTCAACTATCCACTCTCCTAGCAGCTTATTCAACTCTGCAAGCACTGTCTCTTTCTCGCGCGCTCCTGCTGCTGTTTCATACACCCCCTGGTGTCGCAACACCCGCACTAACTCCACGCTTTTATGCAAATCTGCTGTGGATCCTGTCTTAAGGGATATCGGCCGAGTTAAGCCAAAACGATATCCAGCAGCAGTCGTCACCCGAGGCCCCTCCCCCATCACATACGTCTCCAATGAATGAAGAGTTGAAGAACCTCGAAAACCAGGAAGAGATCCTCCTGCTTCTCCTGCTGCTGCTGCTGCTGCGCCGGATGCTGCTGCTGCTGCGCCGGATGCTGCTGCTGCAGCTGTTGTTGCTGCGCCAGATGATGCTGCTACTGGTGAGGAAGAAGAGCCAGGCTGAACCCAACGCTCCGCGGCGGAACCGCCAACAAAGCCGCTGGAAGAAACGCCGCTTTCGCATGCAACACTTCCACGAACAGCTCCAGCAGCACCAGCACCAGCAGTAGGAGCAGCAGCAGGAGCAGCACCAGCACAAGCAGCGCCACCCGAGGGGGGGGGCGGTCCACCTCCTGGAGGCGCTCCCGTAGAAGGAGGTGTTGATAATAGACAGGAAGAAGTAGCAGTAGCAGCGTTACCTGATGGTTGTATCATTGCTGTTCTGTACGCAGCAGCAGCGGCTGCTGCTGCTGCTGTCGTTGCTGTTGCAGCACTCGCCGGACCCCCAGGAGGCAATCGGGGGGTCGGCGGGTGTAGCTGCTGCATTCGCTGAAGTTAAAAAGAAAAATATAAACAAGTGAAAAGAAATACAACAGCCAAGGCACCCCTGCACGGAGGTGAGGTGTATGGACAGCTCGGGCTGAAGGGGGTGCCGTTTGTTGTGCGGCTGCGAGGAAACAGAGGCTTCTAATGAAGTTTTTAGAAGTAAAAAGGGGCAAGCGTGAAATAATGAATTAAGTGCAGCATTTTCCGCTCATTTTAACGACGCGACAAACTCCATTGCCGCCGCTGTTGCTTTCTGTAGACGGCAAGGGTTTAGGGTTTATGGTTTAGGGTGTAGCGAGTTGAGTAAAATAAACTTGTTTCAGGAGGCGATTAATCCCCTCTGCCTTTTTTTCGTTGAATTAGATCTTTCTACCCCGCTGCATCCTAATTTATTGCTCCTTTTCTCTTCTGCATGCGTACAGCTGCCACAGAAGCAAGAGAAGCCTCGCAGCCCCCTACTTACGGCGCATATACACCTCAATCACCAAATAACAGCAGTAGTGAGTTTAACCGAAATAGCGTAGTTCTTCTTCTCCCTTTCCGGGGTAATTTCAGCAATTTAAAGACAAGGAGGGAACCCACTTCCCTTGTCGTCTCCCTCCTGGCGGTGCTGTAGCGTGGCAGGTTCTCTTGCGGTGGTGGAGGTGAGCGCTTAAAGGTCTCCTTAGAAATATTAATATCGGTAAATAAGCAATTCAAATACATGTACTCTGTCTAGGAATTCGAATAAGTACTCCTCTGGTTGCATGCAAGGTTTTATATATGCGACCCTTGCAACACCTAAGAAGCCCGCACACCACCATCTACGCAAGCTGAAGTCCTTCTCCGTGTACTACGCATCTCACTTGAACTCAGCAAGTTGCATTTCCCTCATCTGGGCAGCAACCAGAACATACGAACACCTGCTGCTGCTGCAGCTTATGCTGCGGCGGGTGCTGCTACCTATGCGGAAGTCGTCGTTCTGTGCTGAGGACGCACGTGAGCTGCAGAAGAGTTAAACATTTGCGAAACGAGCTTCTCAGAAACTACAGGCCTCACCTTCAGTTCCAAAGTTTGCTGGAAATAAAGCCACAAAGCTCGGGGGGAGCGTTGCGGAGTGAAGGCGACTGTTAAGAGTTGTAACGCACCTTACTGGAACTCCTGCCGCAAGGCAACGCCACATGCAAGCATACCCATAATGCACGCTCTACCACCGTACATAATCATTATCACCTTCATGATACGCCTATGCCGTCTAACTGCTCCCTCCAACACAGCGAACGCAGCCGTATGCGTGGGTGCCGAAAGCAGCACAGGTGAGGGACTGCGAGGGGTCAGAGCCTACAACAAAAAAAAAGAAAAGAAAAACAGCATATTGAAAAGAACAAGCTGCATATTCTGAGACCGCTTTTCTGTGCTGCTGATGCGTTGGATCGCACGGCGCTGCGGCAGGACGGAACAGCTACAGGTCACCACGGAAGCTCTCCACTGGTCTCTTTTGGGAGTCACGTTATATTATGGGTATCCCAACCTAATGGAATTTTACCTTGGACTACCGCCGACGTGCAGCATTAACGCAAAGAGGGTTCGGATCAGCCTCCAACGGTGCCCAATAAAAAAGAATGGAACCAGGCGAATTCGTGGCTGTGCAGCTGAGCTAGCTGTAGGTAAAGGAAAAGGCGAAGATAACAGCAGAAGAGGGGTTATCGGTGGAGAACACGTAGATGTAAAGATGATGCTCATGCACTAGACCCAATTTAATGGAGCGCTGCTCATGCTGATGCTTCTAGTGGGTGGTGCTTAACCCAGGAAGGAAAATAGATGCGCCTGACTGTCTAACAGGAATTGCCTCGCACAAGTTATCTTCAAAAGTTCACACGAGTATTCGACATCGTGGCCATGTAACCTAATGCTAATTTTTTCTGTGTTCTTTTCTAGTTGCTGCGCGTGCTCCCAGCATCTGAGTCTCCGGTAGTTACTCCTCTTTGCAGTGGCATTGGAGGTTTTTTTGCGGGGAGAGAGAACTCGTTTAAGCCTAGATGAATGGTATTATATCTTCACGGTAGGTGTGATTCTACGATATAAGCGAACCTGCTCAACGGAGGACAAACGACGAAGGGCCCTAGCCGACGGGTGGCCATGCACGAAAGGTCGCCCTCCTGCGCATGTGGAAAAGAGTGACCACTGCGCAAAAAAGGCTGCCCAATGTTGGTAATAATTGTCAAAGGCCTTATGTCGTAGTTCCTGCCTGGAATTTATGTGCCTTTCTCATACCTTCCCGCCCTGCTGCAAGCTGTAGATGGAAGTTAGCGGCTTTAGTAGTACGTGGCTGGCTTCCAGCTGCCATGTTTATTGTCGGGCAGCGAACGGTGTTTCCATGTAGCCCAGGGATTTCGGAGAATAACTACTCGACGGATGTTCGGTTGTAATATAGATCCATTCCGCAAAAGGGAAAAAGTCAAGCTACTTCCATGAATTGTGCTGGGTGTATAGTTGCAAGCGTGCGGCTGTTGCGTTTAGTTTCACCGCTTGCCTCCTGGTGTGTTCGCGGTGGTCCTGTTACGGTTGAAATTGAGCAGCGTCAAGAGTATCCAACGAAAGGCGGTAACGAGCTTCATGCGCCTGCCCGTAATATAATGATGCCTATGGAAAGTAGTGGAGCTTCCAGACAAGCTTACTGAATAATTCGTACACACCTTGCGCTGCCAGTAGACTTCAGTCGGGGAAGAAGTGGGCGTACGTGCTGAGTCTATTCAGATAATGTGCGGGCAACCGCATCCTGTGTAAGATGGTAGTCCCACCCAGAAGTTCACTGAGATGACATTCCAGATGCCTTCACGGGTCGGAACCCTCTGCAGGACTCCTTGTTTGTAAATATCCCGCCTCTTTAGCAGGTGAGTGCTCGGGCGTCTCCTAGGCCACCAAAAGGAAATAACCGCTCTATCAACCATCGTGTTGACCGCCCCACTTCTTGCTAGATCCCTACGCAAATCGTCTATGCGAAGCGAAGTTGGGCTATACAATCGGCGAAATCAATGCTTCGTTTGGTACCACAGGGGGTGGCTATTCCTATTTTTGTGATTAGCCCGTGGCCAGTTGTTGAGCTTAGCAAGGATCGCAGCCACGTGAGTGCCTAAAGAGTCAGAAAGCGCTTCTTGGACAGAAAACGGGAATCATCGCAGGCAAGCACAATTGCGGAACATAGGGCTTGACTAGTAAGGCATCAGGAAAGCGCATTGGCGACAAAGTTGTTCATATCTTTGATGTGCCTGCCTTTGAAGTCGTACTGCGCTAGCTGGGAATGCCACCGAACGGCTCCTTTATTGAAACAGTTAGAAAAGCCATATAAGTAATGCCGAGAAAATGCACCATCTTTGCTCATGATAGTTCCATCGATATCATATCCGATATAATCAAGCGCACGGAGTTCTCTGGAACAAAAGTAGAGGCGCTGGTTGTTCTTGCGGGTGTGGGCTCAATGCTGCCTCGGCAGCACACCAGTGGGACACGGCAATGGCAAGGGCGATGAAGGGTATACTCAACAAAATAATTGGGTTTGTTATAGTTAAAATGCGTCCCCTCAATTGTTTTCCAAATAATGCAGCCTTTTCGTAGACATGCAACGCGTGCGCCACACGTTGGACCTGCGCGCACGCATGAGTGACCTCAGCGGGAGCAACGGAGCGTTTCGTCTTTTGAATGGAATGAATCAGTTTTTAGACATTGAAAACAAAATTTCTCAAACAAGTTTCCTTTACTTAACGGGTTCACGCAGAACAACTAGACAAATCTACGGGAACTGACTTATCAGGTGTGGGGGCCAATATGAGATTAATAGAGCGGTCCCACTATAGAGCCATGTATGCAGGAGATTGAGACCGAACGAGAACGGCAGCAGCACGCCCAAGGCGGCACCAGTTCAACTTCACCTCGAAAGCAGAGACTGCCAATAAAGCTGAGCCTCAACGCATTTCGAGGAGAACTAGCTAGCTCGGAATTCGATAAGCATTTTACCGCTATTGGAGAAGAAAGACAAGGCGCAGCAAGCATGCCGAGATGCCTTGCGGCTGCTGCAGCTGTCCTCCCTATCTTAGCCCGGTTCCTATTTTGCCTTGAAAACTTCATCATCCTATCAAAATAGCCATCGAGGGCTTTCTCACTTGAGTGCTCCTCTCCTGGGGGTCCACCACTTGGGAGCCCTTACCTGGGTGACCCCCAACTGGTGGTCCGCCAACTGCGGGCCCCAAAGATAGTCAACTGAGACGAAACAAAATGAGCTAAATAGCCGAGGAGCAACCAGATAGGCAGAAGTGCAAGCGTCAACGGGCACAGATAAACGTGTGACGGAGAAGCAAGACTAGAGAATGGCAGAAGCAGAAGGACATGCGAATGAAATGGGATGGGGGGCAATGGGAACACAACGAGATATGGATAGAAGCAAAGAGAAAACGACAAGAATATGTAAAAAGCACAACTACACACAAATAGCAGAGGAAACAGATAGAAACACAGACAAGAAGACAGGAACATGTAAAATGCTTAACTCAACAGATATAGACGGGGAAACAGAGGCAGAATCAGGAATACGCACGGTGACAGAACAGAAATCAGGAGGAGAGAAACACAGCCAACCAACTGAATTAGTTCTGTTGCCGGCGGCACAGCTGCCTGGGGGCCCATCAAGTGGACCTCCTGCCTCTTGCAGAAACAGCTTCTGCCGCTTTCCACCTACCCTGCTATTTATTGCTGCGTCTGCTACACTTTAGCTTTTGCTGAGGGCCGCGATCCTGTTTTTTTGGTTGTGGTTGCTGGGTCAGGTAACTAGAGGAGAGACGGCAATATCAAGCGTACGAATTGTGGGACAGTGTTGTTCCGCATTGTTGGGCTTAGGGCTTCGCCCATATTCGTCGGTTCGTAGTGCGTGGAGGGTTTTCATTCGTAGACGAGCGTTGACTGAAGAATTTGACTTCACCTTAGCAGATGGGGGAGCTGTGTGAGTAAAACGAGGAGTATGAGAAGTAGATCGGAATTAAGGAAGACAACATTCCGAATGATCACTTGGTGGCGCCAGTATCGTATGCTTTATTGCTGGGGCTCGATTGGTTAAGAGCTTGTGGAGTGGCGTGGTATTATGTGTCGAACAGGTTCCGTACGCACGTAAATGGTCGGCGGTGGTTTGTGCTCATGGGATAACACCGAGCGATAAGGGTTTAGCAGCAGGAGCATTGAAGTCCCCAGACGAGAAGGTCTACAACAACTTTGGTGCAGGAGTACTCGGGGACGGCGGACAAGTACGTTTCAGCCTCCCAACAATCTCCAAAGAAGAACAAGCCAGGGAGCGGCAGTGGGCTGGCTACCGATTAGGGATGAGCAAGCAAATCCTACTAACAGTAATGAAATGGAGTGTATTCTGGATAAGCGTGGGGAAGTTGAACAAGCCGAATACCTCGTCAAGTAGCGCAGCATGCCGGAGGAACGGCAGTGTTTGCGCGAAAAGTGGGGGGAGGGGGTGCTCGTGCACTCGCACGCACTCCCCTATCGCACCGGATATCATGCTATTTGATGGGAAAAGTCCCACGCCTTGGGAAGGAAGAGCAAGGTGGGTGCCAGGGCTACGCGGCAAGGTAAGCATGAAGCTAAGTACAGATGCGCAAGCCCATAGAGCAGACACACGGGACGGAAGCAACGCCACTAATGCAGGCCACGGACCGACAACGTGCATAAAGAGGGCACTTGACAAATGGTGAGAGTGCTATCGAGATGCCCACACTAAGGCCTCGGAGCCTGCAACAGCTAAGGCATACAATCAGCAATAGAAAACAGAACAGCGCAGCAGGGCACGGCAGACACGCCCAGCGGAACACAGCCCTAAAAGGAGAAAGCAGCAGCGGGAGCGTTGGCCGAGAATCTGAGCCATGCACCAGGGACCTGAGGCTTAGCGGCGCGGAAAAGCAGTAGAGGAATAGTGGCTACGACGCCAGCATAGAGGAGCAAGTCGATAGCCCAGGGCGAGCAGAAGCGCAGGAGGCCTTACTGCCCAGGAGCTGCAGGGGATCTTTCAATCCGAGTCACTGGTCAGCAACTGAACGAAAAGGGGAACACAGACGAAAGGAGTTTCAGGAACCGCCAAGGCAGTCTAGGTAATTGTAGTGCACCGGCACAATGGTGCTCAAATTGGTCCTCTAGTGGCCTATCGAGCTGAAGGTGTAAACATCTTATTAATAATGAATCAAGTAACATTATATAGAGAATAAGGCCATAAGACTGACTTGCTCGGCAGAAATACAGTGTTCGGGGCTGGCTGTGAGGCTGGCAATGTGCCTGGGGGCCAGTTGGCGCCGGTGGGATCACGGGAAGACATATTATTCTTCGGCTTCCCCCATAAAGATTATGGGAAGAGGATGTCTTTTGAAGGCTGTTGCTTGTTAGGTTAATCTATGGAATATTCGCTGAGTTTAGCGATAGCGGTAAACTGCGCACCCAAGTAAGTTGGTGGGCCTTGGTAACGCGCGTAGTAGCAGCCGTGAGAGAGCTGTTCACTACCACTGTGGCATGGGCACTGAAACGCTACCCGAAACATATCCCGAGATAATAACAGCATTTCGCTTGTGTACGAACCTAACATTAAACGCTGACTTCAATATGGATAGCTCCGCGCTTTTTCCTTCCGCTGGTTACGTGCCCTTGGTGTTCGGTGGGGTCGGGGATCGGCCGAGAGCGATCTTGGACACTGAAACGGCTCCGGCGCAGCACGAGCTTCTTACTCACAATGGAGACTTCTCAGCAGGAACCCGCAAGCCAAAACTTACTACAGCGATCGTTGCACCTGTTGCTGTGCTCGCGATCATTGCTGCCGTGGCATTCCTGGTTTTCCATTGCTACAGAGCATTGATGATCGGCAGAAGTAAGGATATGCATGGAATAAACCCGCGGAGGCTCGCTGAGAAAGGAGGACCAACTTGCCCTGTGAGTCACCATGTGGAGAGAGCTGGACAGGATACGGCTTCCCAGGATATGCTTTGCCCATCAGCGCCGGCAGAAGATTCTCGTTGAAGTCCGATGCTTCCTACGTGCTTCTCATGATGCGCATTTTTGGTCTAGGAGGGGGAATAGCGGATGGGCGTAGACAAAAATATGCAACACACACAGCACCTTCACAAGCATGAGTCGTGCATACGGCTGTGGAGCTCCTCAGCAACACCGCTATCTGGCCTCGACGTATTCAATAGTGCATTCTACGTGTGAAGCCCTCTCTGGGGTGACTTGTTCCATGACAGCTACTGAAATGGACACGCGTGTGATTTGCGGGGTGTTATAGCTGTGGCCGGCGGCAGCCCACCCTCTTCGTGAGTCGGTCTTTTAGTGTTACCTGAGCTAGATTTGCATCCCATGGTATTCCATGGTTTAGTTGGCGGTTTGGTGGTTCAGGACGTGGGTCGTGCTGGCGGGCATTGTACATCAAGTGGGCAAGGGAATGCTGCTGCTTTCGGTGCAGTGTGCGCACGACCACACGGTAACTTTGTTGTGCATAAATCTGATGCAAACCCACTGAGAGTACCCATGCAGCTCTTCGGGGCGCCACAGTAATTCTGAGACGAAAGACCTATTTTGCAACAGTGTACAGATGCTTAACAATTGGTGAAGTATTGCGTTCCTTCGCGACATATATGAACACAGGGGTGGATAGTGAGTATTTCCGGTCAAGGGTTTCAAGCACTTGACAGTGGCAAGAGAGGACATTTTGCAGTCAGACACTGCTTGGTTTGCATGCTGAGGAGCAAAGTTGCACGTGGCAGTATGTGTATGTGAAAGCGTCGCAAGGCGTCTGCATTAGGCAGTGGCGAGCGGCAGAAAAGTATGGAAGGGACTATCAGCTGTACTTCACAACGTTGTCTCAAGTTGCGATGAAACTGTGGTCCGTTTGCGGGCTCGCCACCATCTTTTATGGCGATCGAGTTACACACAGTTATCATTACACCAGTTCGTGCTCTATCCAAATTTGTAAGACGCTTCTGTACATGGCGGTACGGGACATCAACAACGCCTCGACGATTTCTTATATGACTGTCCCTGGTTGCTTGCGGAGCACGCGAGTCGGCTGGAGGCTACTGGATGCACAAATCCATGTCAGGAGGAACGCCGTAAATACTGGTGCAGGGGAAGAACTGTGGGGGATCTTTGTGCAACAGCAGCATGTCCTTGACTGACCGATGCGAAGCGGTTTAACATTGGCATAACGCGGGGGTTTTAAACAGTTCATAGCAGGCTCTGCGCACCGCTTTCCTACGCCCTTTGGGAGAGAGCCGACAGGTGCCGTTGGTGGCACAGCTCTACATGGGACGATTGTCCATTGCTTTGGGTGTTTTTACTGTTGCACCGTATGAATGACTCAGTGCGCGTGTGTGGATATTTGGGAATCAGAAACACTGAACGTTGAAAGGGCATGAGCACTCTCTTGCCTACGCTGCCTCTACCGTGCACGTTTGATAAGGTCTCGATGATTCAGGCGATGATAGAGCGGCAGCTGGATTGCCTCATGTCTCTGTCCGGCGATTCGGGCATGCGGGACGTGCTGGCTAGAAAACTGCTTTGAGGTACACCACTGGTCACTAGGACGTCGTCAGCACATCGAAATTCGTTGCACAGCTACGCTGGACTAGGAGGCGCTTGGTGGCCAAAGCCTGACATCAGCCTCCGAGCTGCAGTTCGTTCGAGGTGGTGGGAAATGGGATGGAGGAAATGTGTTTGTGATTTGAAGGGTTGACTGACGCACTGTTAGCAGCAGGCGCTCCTGAGACTTTTGCGTTGTTTACTTTACGACGTTTCCGAGGTTGCGCAGGCAGAGCGCAATGCAGCGGGCGTTGCGCAAACACAGGCGTTCTTTGTGGAGTTTATCACTAATGCTATGGCGTTATTTGCAAGGTGAAGCGGTGCGGGTAAAGCATGCGTGCTGCCGTTGGCACTTTCTTAGGCTGGCAAGGAGACTTTGGCTTACACGGATTCTTGTTGAATCCAGCGTCCCATAACTCAACTGCGGCCGCCCGCACGCTGCATCTGCACGCACGCTCCGGCGACCTGCCTATGAAGTTTGCACGTTGGAGGGGAGTCCTTATCTGCCTTGAAGTGATGCTCATTGACACAAGTGTGCGGCGCCGTGATTGCTGACTTTCGCAATGTGGCAAGTAGAGCCAGGGGAAAATTTGCATAGATCTGGAAGCGAGCGTCTGGATTCGCGCAAGCTAACAGCCGCCCACACTTACCAAAGCTGCGTGCCATAGACGAGCCGTTGGAGAGGGCGTTGTTTGGAGGAGAGGAACCTGAACACGTGGCCGCTCTGCGAGATTCAGGATGGACCCATCAACGTCTATGCGAGCTATCATTTGAGCGTGCTATTCGTCCGACGCGTTGCGCATGACGCCCGCGAGAGTTCTGAGCAGGCGGTACGCCTTTTTGCTCAA
>NW_013547111.1:0-2500 GCF_000499425.1 Eimeria acervulina
GTTGTTGTTGTTGTTGTTGTTGTTGTTGTTGTTGTTGTTGTTGTTGTTGCTGCTGCTGCTGCTGTTGCTGTTGCTCCTGTTGTTGTTGTTGTTGATGATGCTGCTGCTGATGGATCCCCGAAAGGGGGTTTGAAGGAACCGCAGCAGCAGCAGCAGCAGCAGCAGCAGCAGCAGCAGGACTGTCAATACCGGACTTCTCTTGCTCAAGGCTAGTGCTGCTGTTGCTGCTGTCGCTTGCGTTCCCGTTAGCTTGGCTGCTGTTGCTGTTGCTGTTGCTGTTGCTGCTGCTACTGCAGCTGCTGCTGCGTGAAGCAATGATGTTCTTGCACAGCAGCAGCAGGAAGCTGCAGCAAATGTCTTTAATATCTCTCTCAGTGAATTCGCCTCTCCCTGGATAAAGAGTAGGGCGATAAACGCCCCTCCAAACGTCCCCACAGCGCAGCACAGCCCGCTGATGCTGCTGCTGCTGCTGCTGCTGCTGCTGCTGTTGCTGCTGCTGCTGCTGTTGGGGTGCATCGGCAGCGTTGTTTGCTTCTAAAGAAGCGTCCGATGCTGCTGCAGGGGAGCGCCCGAGGGAAGAAGAATACATGGCCGTGAATTAGCTTCTATTGCTGCTGTGATTCGGCTGCAGCAGCAGCAGCAGCAGCAGCAGATGCTGCTGCTGTGCTGCTGTCACGAATTCTCACTCTGCTGTTGCTGTTGAGGCGGTATACAGCTGCTGCAGCAGCAGCAAACTGCAGTGCTACCCATACCTAGTATAGTTGCTGCTGTAAGCTTGGCTGTATGCTGCTGCTGCTGCTGCTGCTGATGCTTCTGCAGTTGCTGCTACAGAATCTGCTGCTGCTTCTACTGGTTACAAAGCAGCAGGTACAGTGGAGGCTGTAGAGGTGTACAGACACTCGGAAGAGCCTTCCCTATTAGTGCTTCAACAGCAGCAGCAGCAGCAGCTACTGCTGCTGCTGCCGCCGCAGGAGCTGCTGCAGCACAAGGCCCTGAGAGCAGCAGCAGTAAGATTCTGTCTGCTGCTCCCCCCCTAAGATCAGAAAGAAGTGTATAGACAGTTTTTATGCATTTGTTTTAATTGCTTCTTCTGGCTCTCAGAGTATAGAGGGTTATTAACAGCAACGCAGTCTTCAGCGACAGCAGCCGCGGCCGCCGCTGCTGCTGCTGCTGCTGCTGTTGTTGTTGCTGCTGCTGTTGCTGCTGCAACTTTGCTCTATTTGTCGTAGCTGGGGAACGCTAGAGAGAGAGAGGGGGTGGTGATTCTTTATAAAAGAAGAAAAGCTGCTGTCGCTAAGGGGCTTTCTGCTTTGCTGTGACTCCCTCAGCAGCAGCAAGGAATACAGCAGCAGCAGCAGCAGCAGCAACAGCAGCGGCTGCGGCCTCTCGCTGTTGCTGCAATTCGGATACAGCTATATGGGAATTCTCGTCTTCCCTTCGGGTGTACGTACATTGCAATCTATCAGCAGCAGCAGCTGCTGCTGCTGCAGCAGCACATGCTAGGCACCCAGGCTTGCCCTCCAAGCATCTGTACAGCAACACAGCAGCGAAACAGCAGCAGCAACAGCAGCAGCAGCAGCAGCAGCAACAGATACAACTAGTCTTGCTGCATTTCCTCTTGGTCTGCTGCTGCTGCTGCAGCTTCAGCAACAAACTCGTGGGCCAGCAAGCTGCTGCTGCTGCTTTCTTTCAGCAGTACGAGACACAATAGCAGCAGCAGCAATAGCAGCAGCTGCAATAGCAGCCGCAGCAATAGCAGCAGCAGTAGCCGCAGCAGCGGAAGCAGCAGCAGAACCAGCAGCAGCAGTAGCCGCAGCGGCAGTAGCAGCAGCAGCAGCAGCAACAGCAGCAGCAGCAGCAGCAATAGTAGCAGCCGCAGCAGCAGCAGCAATAGCCGCCGCAGCAGCAGCAGCGGCGACAGCGCGTACGGCCTTAGAGTGGAAGGCCCTTAGGCTTTTCACAGTCGCTGCCTCTGAGCGCACCAGAGCAGCACCAGCAGCAGCAGCAGGCGCAGCAGCTGCAGCAGCTGCTGCAGCAGCAGCAGTTGCAGCAGGATTAGCATCAGCAGCAGGGACTAATAAGACAGCAGCTTGTACAGGTGCGTTTGCTGCGTCTCTTTGCTGCCACCTCTACCTTCCGTATCTGTACTTTTCCTTATAAGGGAATCTGCTGCTTCTGCTGCTGCTGCTGCTGCTGCTGCTGCTGCTGCTTCTTCATCTGCTGCTGCTGCTAGTGCCAGTATACGAGCGAATGGGCGCGGCACTGCAGCAGCACTGCAGCAGCACAGCAGCAGCAGAACAGCAGCAGCACATCAGCAGGGATCATGATACATTGCGCAGCAGCGTCTACAGCGGGTAGCAGCACTGCTATATACGGCAGCAGCAGCAGCAGCAGCAGTAGCAGCAGCAGCAGCAACAGGTTGTAAAGAGGGCAGCTCTCTGCATATGGGGATGATGAACGCCGCCTGAGTCTGCAGCAAACAGCCAATGCTCCTCAAAAA
>NW_013547111.1:7500-12500 GCF_000499425.1 Eimeria acervulina
CATCAGGTGCTCCAGCAACTGCTGCTGCAGCAGCAGCTGCTGCAGCAACTGCTGGAGCAGACGCGGGGGGCATCGTGCTGCTGGTGGGCGCTGCCTTACTCGCGCTGCTATCAGCAGCAAGGCGGAGCGGCTGCTGCTGCGGCGGGAGCTGCAGCAGCAGCAGCGGCAGCAGAAGCGGAAGCAGCAACACGGGGATGGACAGCAGCAGCATCAGCAGCAAGAGAGAAGCAACGCGCATGCATCTGCTGCAGCAGCAGGACCCTCAGGCTGGAGAACGAAGGCGCCACGAGGCAGCAGCGGCAGAGGCAGCAGGCGGGGAGTCTCTGTATCAAGCGCGCTGTAAGAGACAATTAATAAAATAAAAATAAGCATTAACAGAGACAGAGAGACAGACAGGTAGACAGACAGAAATACAGTCGGAGACAGCAGCGAAGCGCGGTAGATTTACTCCCCCTTATCTATTGCTGCCGTAGGGTTTAGGGTTTAGGGTTTAGGGTTTAGGGTTTCTCTCTTGCGGTTTTGCAGCAGCACCAGCTCCATCTCTTCCCCAGGGCGGCTGCTGATGGGCAGGGAGACAGCAGCAAACAACGCCTCTGAGCAGAGGCAGCAGCAACTGCAGCAGCAGCAACAGCAGCAGCAGCAGCAAGGGCAGCAGCCTTTCGGGTCGATGCCCACTGAGGAAATGCTGCATGATACGCAGCAGCTGCCTTATACAGAGTCTGGCAGCGCTGCTGCTGCTGCAGCAGCTGCTGCTGCTGGGAGTCGCCCTGGGTTCAGTACTCCTGAGACGCGCCCTTCCAGCAGGCAGGCAAGCAACAGCAACAACAACAGCAGCAGCAGCAGCAGCAGGCAGCAAGGGCATGCGCAGCAGCATGGAATGCATCGCATGCATGCAGAAGTTCGGCGGCACCGACGGCAGCAGCAGCGGCTTGCGGTGTATAGGGAGCGCTTCCCTCACTTGGTTTACTCCGACACTGAGGTTACGAGTACAACTCCTTTCTGCTGCTGCTCAGCAGCAGCAGCAGCAGCAGCAGCAGCAGCAGATGCAGCAGCAGCAGCAGCAGCGGATGCAGCAGCAGCGGATGCTGCAGCAGCAGGCAGCAGCCATCCGTGGGCGCCAAATGCAGCAGCAGCAGAAGCTGCTAGCTGGGGCTGGGGGGGAGGGGGGCCCCCTACTGTGGGGCCCCCGTACCCTCTGCACTTTCACTTGTGGGCGCTGCATCTCAAAAGGCGGCAGCAGCAGCAGCAGCAAAAAGCTGCTGTTGCTGCTGCTGCGGCTGCTGCGGCTGCTCGCAGACGCGGCTCCGCCTGGGCCTCTCCTGCAGCAGGCAGCGGGTCGCTGCATCAACGAACGCAGCGGCGTCACCATCAAGCAGCAGCAGCACCAGCAGCAGCAGCAACAGCAGCAGCACCAGCAGCACCAGCAGCAGCAGCTGCTGCTGGAGAAATGCGCGAAGAGCCCGAGTGGGGCCCCAGTACTGCTAAGCGGCCCCTCCCTTGCGGCGGCAGCCTCGAAGGAGAAGAGATTATCTTCTTTACTTCTGCTGCTGCTTCGGCTGCTGCTGCTGCTGGGGACGCTGCCGCAGGAGCTGGAGAAGGCAGTGCAGCAGACGTATCCACGCCAGGCAGCAGCAGCAGCAGCAGCAGCAGCAGCAGCAGCAACATGGCCTGCGAGGGCGCCGAGTCGCCGCCAAGCCCGGAGGGTTTGCATCCTCCTTTGCTTGAACAAGGGCCTACAGCAGCAGCAGCAGCAGCAGCAGCAGCAGCAGAACAGTGGCACAGCGGTTTGGAGGAGTGTATGGAGGAGGAGCAGCAGCAGCAGCATTCAGCGTACTGCTCTGAGGGCGTGAAGCCTTCTGGTGTCTCCTCGCCTCCTTTTGTCTCCGTTGCATCAGCTGCTGCTGCTGCTTCTGCTGCTGCTGGTTTAGCAGCAGCAGCAGGAGAAGGTAGTGTTGCTGCTGCTGGAGTACCTGGGGTTGAGGAGGGTGTTGTCTCTTGCTGCAGCAGAATGCGTCGGAGACGTCAGAACCACAGCAGCAGGAGCAGCAGGAGCAGCAGCAGCAGCAGCAGCATGGGACGGCGGCATAAAAATTGTGCATGCAGTATGGAGGAGGGTGTGGGGCTGCCTTTGTGGTGTCTCTACGCTGCTTCTCTTCCTTCTTCGTCTATTCATCCTTCTCTTTTTGTCTCTCTTGAAGAGTATGTCCCTTTCTTTGTGCGTTTACTCGAAGGAGCATATAAACATCCTGCATGCAGACCCCCGGGCTGTACAGGCCTCAACCTCCCAAGGCCCGGTGTCTCTGAAGAAGAATTCCAGGTACCTGCTGCTGCTGCTGCTGCTGCTGCTGCTGCTGCTGTTGATGCTGCTGCTGTTGATGCTGCTGCTGTTGCTGTCGTTGTTGTTGCTGTTGTTTCTGCTGTTGTTGTTGCTGCTGTTGCTGTTGCTGCTGCTGCTGTTGCTGTTGTTGTTGCTGCTGATGCTCTTTTGCTGCTGCTGCTGCTGCTGCTGGTACTTGCAGCTGTGGATGCAACAGAAGCTGCAGGAAGGGACAACAGATATGGCTGAGGTGTACAGCGACCCTACGATGGAGATGGAGCAGCACAAATTATTTCTTCAAGAGACATTTGTTTCTTCTGGTTTTGTTGCTGCTGCAGTTCAGGTGTGTATTTGTTTTGCTTTCTTTTTTTATCTGTCTCCTTTCATCTTCTTTGTCTGTCTCTTTTTGCTGTATCTCTTATCAGTTGTCTGTCTCCTTCACTTTTCTTTGTTTTATTTTACTGTCTCCTTCTTTATTTGCTTTCCATGTGTCTCTTCTTTTATTTTATCTGTCTCCTTGTCTATTTCTCTGTCTCTTTGCTGTCTTTAGCTGTCTCTTCGTCCCCTTTGTATATCTGTTTATTTGAATTATTATATTATTTTAATCTTTAAATTATTTTATTTATTAATTATTTATTTTTTTGTCTGTTTCTTTGGTCATCAGCCCCTAATTTTTACTGTCTCCTTTTTGTCTCCTCTATGTTTGCATGCATGCATGTATGCATGCATGCATGCAGATTATGATATATTTTCTGCTGTTTGTTTGTCTCTCTTTATTTCTTTTTAGGGTCTTATCCGCGGCAGGAGTCGGCGTGCATGTTTGCTGCTGCTAGCAGCAGTTGGTTTGCATGCGCAACCATTTCGTTGTCTCTCTGTCTTTCAACCTGACATAGAAAAACAATTGCTGCAGTCTCCTGCTGCACTCATCTCTGCTCTTCTCTGCTCTATTCCCAAGTACCCTTCTTCACCTGCCGCTGCTGCTCCTGCTGCTGCTGCTGTTGATCGTGCTGCTGTTGCTGGAGGTGGTGGTGGTGGTGCTGCTGCTGCTGCTGCTGTTGATAGTGCTGCTGCTGTTGCTGCTGCTGTTGCGGGGTGTGGCGCTACTGCTGCTGTTATTGCTGCTGTTGTTGGTGCTGCTGCTACGTCGGACCGGGCTGCTGCTTGTGGCGTTGCTGTTGCTGCTGCATTATTATTCCTGCTGCTCATTTGCTTCTGCTTCTGCTGCTGCTGCTGCTGACTGCACCATGCATGCGCTGTTTTTTTTTTCTTCTGAAATATGCCTAAGATGACGAAATCAAAGAAATTAATTTTAAATTTATTTGTTTATCTGTTTGTTTATTTATTTATTTGTTTGTTTGTTCTATTTATTTATTTGTTTATTTATTTGTTTATTTATTTATTTGTTTATTTATTTGTTTATTTATTTGTTTAGGGCATCGCTAGGGCGTCTAGGCGTATCTTTTATAAATGCTGTGGAGACACTGCAGCAGCTGGTGCTCGCCTTCCCGTCTTTGCTTTCTTTTATTTCTACTTCTCATTGGACTAGTCTTTTAGATCTATTTTTTGCGAGAAGGGCTCATCATATCTTTGCTTCTAAGTTTCTATGCATCATAAGGAGGGTAAAAACAAACAAATACACTTCATTTATCTAACTGATGCTGATGCTGTGAATGCTGCTGCAGTTGCTGCTGCTGCTGATGCTGCTGCTGATGCTTCTGCTGCTCATGAATAGTAATTGTTTTTAATGTGGTCGTCGTCTGTTTAGCGGTACAGTGCTTAGGAATATAACGCACAAGTGCATGCATTATTGATGCATGCATTTATGCATGCATAATGTATCTATTTATGTATATGCATTTTTGCATGCGTTGATGCATGCATGCATGCATGCATGCATTTGAGTGTATGTTTTGTATGCATGCATGCATTGATGGTTGCATTTATTTACGCATGCATTGATGCATGCATGCATGCATGAATGGATGCATTTATGCATTCGAGTGTAAGTATGTTTGCATGCATGCATGCATGCAATATATTGGTGCATGCATGCATCCATGCATTTGAGTGTATGTATATTTGCTTGCATCTGTGCATTCATCCAATATATTGATGCATGCATGCAATATATAGATGCATGCATGCAATATATAGATGCATGCATGCATTGATGCATGCATTTGAGTGCATGTATATTTGCATGCATGCATGCATTCATGCATGCATATGCATATGCATGCAGGCGTTGGATGCGGGTAGCGAATCAACGCAGCGATGTTTATTAGAAGACTGCCGCCTCCTCGATCGCCTTGATGCTGCTGTTTGTGAATATAGAAATAAGCAAACGCAGCTTAAAAGGCCTCCATGTCAGTTGCTGCTGTTGCTGCTGCTGCTGCTGCTCGTGCTGCTTCTCCTGCTGCTGCTGTTGATGCGGTTGCTGCAGCAGCTGCTGCTGATTCTGTCGTTGCTGCTGCTGCTGCTCCATTGGTGCTGCTGCTGTTGTATCCGTTGCTGTTGCATGGTGAGTTGCTGCTGTTGCTGTTGCTATTGCTGCTGTTGCTGCTGCAGCTGAGGGCTTGGGGGCGATCGTAGACCTGCTTATACACCTCAGCCTCCTCGTGCAGCTTGAAGGCAGTGCAGCTTCTTTCTGCCCTTCTTCGCCTTCTTCTGGTGTTACAACACC
>NW_013547110.1:0-2500 GCF_000499425.1 Eimeria acervulina
TATATATATATATATATATATATATATATGATAGATACATTCTTATAGATTATATATATTATATTATACTATATATATAATATATAATTTATATATAGAGATATAGAAATATATATATATTATATCTATATTATATATATGTCTATATCTATATATATAGATGCAAATGTCTATAGATGTCTATATATATTATATATACAGCTGTATATATATATATATATATATGTATATATTTATATATTTATATATTTATACAGTTTGCAGCAAATGCATATACAGATGTTTATATGCTGCTGTTGCTGCTGCTGCTACATATAGGAGATGATATATACGACCTTTAGAGGGGTCTCTCGCTGCTGTTGCTGCTGCTGCTGCTGCTGTTGCTGCTGCTGCTGCTGCTGCTTGGAGTGTAGCTACTTAAGCTTGAGTTTGCATGCGCTGTTGCTGCATTTATTAGCATTTTGAGTGGGAGCAGAAATAGCAGCAACAGCTGCTGCCCCTGTAGCAGCAGCAGCAACAGCAGCAGCAACAGCAGCAGCAGCAGCAGCAGCAGCAGCAGCAGCAGCCCAGCCCTATGGACTTCCTTAGCAGCAACCCTTCTTTGTATAAATTCTTGAATATCTTCTCTGTGATTTTTATTGCTGCTGATGTTAATGTTTATTCTTTGTACATCCTTTTGTGCTGCAGAAGCTTCTCGCTGACGGTTGCTGCTGTTGCTGCTGCTGCTGCTGCTGCTGCTGAAGCCGATTCTCCCGCTGTTGCAGCTGCAGCAGCTGCTGCTCTTTTCCTATCCAAAAAGAATAGCTACACAGAACAACAGACTTCAGAGCACTTAAGAGACACGCACGCCTAAACCCAGCAGCAGCAGCAGCAGCAGCAGCAGCAACAATAGTAGCAGCAGCAGCAGCAGCAGCAGCGCCGACCGAAAGCTCAGCAGGCGCTGCAGCTACTTCAGCTGCAAAAGGGGCAGCAAACTTCTCGCATTAGCAGCAGCAACAGCTTAAGCTCAAGTGTGTATGCACACATGCCGCAGCAGCAGCAGCAGCAGCAACTTCAACAGCATCGACAACAACAGCAACGGCTGCAGCGGCAACAGCGGCAGCAGCAGCAGCACCTGCAGCAGCAGCAGCAAGAACTAAACTTAAATTGTGGCGCTCAGCGGCAGGCGCTGAACAGGCGCCCTGCTCAACTGCAACAACTGCAGCAGCAGCAGCAGCAGAAGCTGCAGAAGCTGCAGCAGCAGCAGCAGCAACTACAACGCCACCAGCCCCACAGTAACTTCCATTGTCTGTAGGCGAGAAGTATTTGTAGAAGCAGCAGCAGCAGCAGCAGCAGCAACAGCCGCAGGGGCTGAAGGAGAAGTAGCAGCAACGGGAGCAGCAGCAGCAGCGGCAGAAGCAGGAGCAGCAGCAGCAGCAACAGCAGCAGCAGCAGCAACACAACCCTTAGGGGTAGGAAGCTCCAGCTATCTCTTATGGCCGAACCATTTGTTAGCAGCGAGCCTGCAGCTGCAGCAAGTAGAGCGAGAGGGTCTGCTGCTGCTGCTGTTGCTGCTGTTGCTGCTTCCTGCACGGTGCCGCGCATTATCTCTGCTGCAGATCAGCTGGCTGCTGACGCTGCAGCAGCAACACCTGCTGCTGCTCCAGGGTCATCTCTGCAGCAGCAACAACTGCAGCAGCAGCAGCTGCTGCAACAGCAGCAGCAGCAGCAGCAACAGCAATCCGAGTTGTGTGGCGTAAGCACGGCGCATGCTGACCGTGCTGCGACCGCTGCTGCTGCAGCTGCAGCAGCAGCAGCAGCAGAGGCAGCAGCAGCAGCAGCAGAGGCAGCAGAATCCTTGAGCGAGCACTCGACTTGCTGCAGCGATGCAGCAGTAGCAGCAGGACACGGCTGCAGCAGCTGCATCTTGCGGCATGTTGACAGAACAGCTAGCTGCTGCAGAGGGCTGCAGCAGCTGCTGCAGCAGATCTCCCCGCAAGACCGATGGTGGTGCTTCATACCTTCTCTTGTATGTCAATGCTGCTGCTGCTGCTGCTGTTCCCGCTGCTGCTGCTGCTGTTGCTGCCTCTCCTTCTGCCTCTGTTGCTGCTGTTGCTGCTGCCTTGCTGCTTCTAATTCCCGCTGCTCTGCTGCGGGCGGCAACGGAGAAGCAGCAGCAGCAGCAGCAGCAACAGCAACGGCTATCGAGCAACGGCACTACAGCTAGAGTGTGATTATATACCTGCTGTTTCTGCTGCTGCTGCTGCTGCTGCTGCTGCAGCCGGACTGTCTATGCGAGAAGGTTTTGCGGTTTGCTTCGCCTGCTCTTAAGGCTGCTTTCTTGCGGCAGGTGATAGGGCATTTTGCTGCTGCTGCTGCTGCAGCAGCAGCAGGCTGCAGCAGCCACAGGGAGGTGAGTGCAGCGCAGGAGAGTTAACATCTTCCTTCACTGTCCCCTCCGCAGTTGCTGCTGCTGCTATTGCTGCTGCTGTTGCTGCTGCTGCTGCTGTTGCTGCTGCAG